>NW_023995027.1:50000-72500 GCF_015586225.1 Lucilia sericata
AATTTTATATGAATCACAATCGATCTACAAAATGTTATTAGGTTCGGTTAATAATTGACCTAAGCCCTTCCAAATATCACTCTTATTCTTTTTATGGCAAACGGTTTGATGGTGGATATATGTATAAGATTCGGCATAGCCTAATATACTACTCTTACTTGTTTATGATGGGTATAAAATCATCAATATTACCTCGCCCAGTAGAAACATATTTTCCTATTTCTGTGAGGATTTAGGAAAACTTAATTATAGTAAATTTGTATATATGTATGTGTATTATGTTGTACATATCTATGTATTTTCAAGTTAGGCAAAATAGGTCATTCTGTTAACGAGGCCAACATTTTCACAATTCAACAAAATATTTCCAGTCTCCGTTGAAAAATATTTTGTAACTTATGTTAGTGCAAGATAAACATATCAAATGAAATGGACTTAAATTTAATTTGTAAGTTTGTACAAAATTTAAATAAACAATTAAGAAAAAATAATAGCTAAAATTTGGCAATTGCTAATAGATAAAACCAATAAAAACAAATGACAAAATAACATACGAACACAAGAAATCATACACAATATCATTTAAATTTAGTAAAAATATTACACCTTAATATGATTGATATGGTCTGAAATGGGTAAAACATGTACATGAAACGTTTCTTTTTTTGTGATTTGTGTTTATTTTTCTTATCATTTAATGACATCACATTAATCATGCAACAAACTGTGAATATTTTATATATTTTTCGCATGAATTTTATACCTTATAGTGGGGAGAATATTATGCATTTAGGATGTTTATAACTCCAAATAATGGCCCTAAAGCTACTAGCAAATGTAGGGCTTATACATACAAGATCCACATGCATACATATGTATATATATGTCAAACATAGTTTCTATCGGTGTAGGGTATTTTTTAGACGGATATCACTGACTTTTATATAAGATTTTGTTAATATAAAAATTACTCATTTATTGTAATGTTTGACGATAAGTTAATGTGAGAAAAGTTTGAAATCTGTAATAAGAGTTAAACACAAATGATACAACCTTGTTACAAATCAAGGGCCTTTAGTTAACTACTAACAAAGTTTTAAATAAATTCAATATTTAGCTAAATATATAAAGTAGTATATTCCAGTAATAAAATAAAAAAATTTATAATTTATGTCCTGTACGTGTTTTCTTGTTAAAATCTATAATAATGAAAATTTATTAAATTTACCTCTGAAATGAGGTGTGAGTATTTATTTCGAAATATAAATTAATTAAACAAATGGTCCATAAATCTCTTCCCACACTACATAAACAAAACTAAACATTTAGCTTCTTTTGAGTCTAAAAATATCAAAGTACTTTAAATAAATACATATATTTAAATACCCTCAAAAGTCAGGGTTTTATCAATTCTTTTACAAACAATAAAAAAAAAATACGATGACCGAAACGTAAATTCAGGCAATATTTGGCAAAATACATAAATATGGCATTCATTTTATTTACTAAAAACATCTATACGTCAAATACATAAACAAATTTACTTGTATAATGATTTTAATCATGATGGCAATTTTAGATGTTGTCTTTTGTCAATTAATCAAAACATTAAGAAATACACAAAAAGCAAATAATACCCCCACTTCTATATGTTTCACTTACAACAAAGAGTCCCCCAAACACTATGACAAATAACAATGACATCAAAAAATGTCTTTGATAGAAAAAATAGGCAATACACATAGATGACAGAAAAGCCAAGACAATTACAAATACCATATAAACAATATAAAAACATTACTATAACAATACCACAATTATATAGTAAAATCTAATAAATAAATGAGCAACATGTGCACTATTTTATTCTCATCACACCTGATTTAATATATTCTCTTGTAAATCATCTTGTTTATTAAACAAAGTGACCCTACCCTAGTTACATGTTAATGGATGTACTATCAACATCAAGTTCAATATCGATTTGACAAGTCGTTTGTAAGTACTTTGAAAGTTAAGTCTATAGTCTAGTCTATAGTCTAGCCTATAGTCTAGTCTATAGTCTAGTGTATAGTGTAGTGTAAAGTCTAGTGTATAGTCCAGTGTATAGCCTAGCGTATAGTCTAGTGTATAGCCTAGTGTATAGTCTAGTCTATAGTCTAGTATACAGTCTAATTTATAGTCTAGTCTAAAGTCTAGTCTAAAGTCTAGTCTATAATCTAGTCTAGTCTATAGTCTATAATCTAGTCTGTAGTCTAGTCTATAGTCTAGTCTATAGTCTAGTCTATAGTCTAGTCTATAGTCTAGTCTATAGTCTAGTCTATAGTCTAGTCTATAGTCTAGTCTATAGTCTAGTCTATAGTCTAGTCTATAGTCTAGTCTATAGTCTAGTCTATAGTCTATAGTCTAGTCTATAGTCTAGTCTATAGTCTAGTATATAGTCTAGTCTATAGTCTAGTCTATAGTCTAGTCTATAGTCTAGTCCATAGTCTAGTCCATAGTCTAGTCCATAGTCTAGTCTATAGTCTAGTCTATAGTCTAGCCTATAGTCTGGTCTAGTATAGTCTAGTCTATAGTCTAGTGTATAGTCTAGTGTATAGTCTAGTGTATAGTCTAGTGTATAGTCTAGTGTATAGTCTAGTGTATAGTCTATAGTCTAGTCTACAGTCTAATCTATAGTCTAAAGTCTAGTCTATAGTCTAGTCTATAGTGTAGTCTAGTCTATAGTCTAGTCTATAGTGTAGTCTATAGTCTAGTCTATAGTCTAGTCTATAGTCTAGTCTATAGTCTAGTCTATAGTCTAGTCTATAGTCTAGTCTATAGTCTAGTCTATAGTCTAGTCTATAGTCTAGTCTATAGTCTAGTCTATAGTCTAGTCTATAGTCTAGTCTATAGTCTAGTCTATAGTCTAGTCTATAGTCTAGTCTATAGTCTAGTCTATAGTCTAGTCTATAGTCTAGTCTATAGTCTAGTCTATAGTCTAGTCTATAGTCTAGTCTATAGTCTAGTCTATAGTCTAGTCTATAGTCTAGTCTATAGTCTAGTCTATAGTCTAGTCTATAGTCTAGTCTATAGTCTAGTCTATAGTCTAGTCTATAGTCTAGTCTATAGTCTAGTCTATAGTCTAGTCTATAGTCTAGTCTATAGTCTAGTATAGTCTAGTCTATAGTCTAGTCTATAGTCTAGTCTATAGTCTAGTCTATAGTCTAGTCTATAGTCTAGTCTATAGTCTAGTCTATAGTCTAGTCTATAGTCTAGTCTATAGTCTAGTCTATAGTCTAGTCTATAGTCTAGTCTATAGTCCAGTCTATAGTCTAGTCTATAGTCTAGTCTATAGTCTAATATATAGTCTAGTCTAGTCTATAGTCTAGTCTATAGTCTAGTCTATAGTCTAGTCTATAGTCTAGTCTATAGTCTAGTCTATAGTCTAGTCTATAGTCTAGTCTATAGTCTAGTCTATAGTCTAGTCTATAGTCTAGTCTATAGTCTAGTCTATAGTCTAGTCTATAGTCTAGTCTATAGTCTAGTCTATAGTCTAGTCTATAGTCTAGTCTATAGTCTAGTCTATAGTCTAGTCTATAGTCTAGTCTATAGTCTAGTCTATAGTCTAGTCTATAGTCTAGTCTATAGTCTAGTCTATAGTCTAGTCTATAGTCTAGTCTATAGTCTAGTCTATAGTCTAGTCTATAGTCTAGTCTATAGTCTAGTCTATAGTCTAGTCTATAGTCTAGTCTATAGTCTAGTCTATAGTCTAGTCTATAGTCTAGTCTATAGTCTAGTCTATAGTCTAGTCTATAGTCTAGTCTATAGTCTAGTCTATAGTCTAGTCTATAGTCTAGTCTATAGTCTAGTCTATAGTCTAGTCTAGTCTAGTCTATAGTCTAGTCTATAGTCTAGTCTATAGTCTAGTCTATAGTCTAGTCTATAGTCTAGTCTATAGTCTAGTCTATAGTCTAGTCTATAGTCTAGTCTATAGTCTAGTCTATGTCTAGTCTATAGTCTAGTCTATAGTCTAGTCTATAGTCTAGTCTATAGTCTAGTCTATAGTCTAGTCTAGTCTAGTCTATAGTCTAGTCTATAGTCTAGTCTATAGTCTAGTCTATAGTCTAGTCTATAGTCTAGTCTATAGTCTAGTCTATAGTCTAGTCTATAGTCTAGTCTATAGTCTAGTCTATAGTCTAGTCTATAGTCTAGTCTATAGTCTAGTCTATAGTCTAGTCTATAGTCTAGTCTATAGTCTAGTCTATAGTCCTAGTCTATAGTCTAGTCTATAGTCTAGTCTATAGTCTAGTCTATAGTCTAGTCTATAGTCTAGTCTATAGTCTAGTCTATAGTCTAGTCTATAGTCTAGTCTATAGTCTAGTCTATAGTCTAGTCTATAGTCTAGTCTATAGTCTAGTCTATAGTCTAGTCTATAGTCTAGTCTATAGTCTAGTCTATAGTCTAGTCTATAGTCTAGTCTATAGTCTAGTCTATAGACTAGTCTATAGACTAGTCTATAGTCTAGTCTATAGTCTAGTCTATAGTCTAGTCTATTGTCTAGTCTATAGTCTAGTCTATAGTCTAGTCTATAGTCTAGTCTATAGTCTAGTCTATAGTCTAGTCTATAGTCTAGTCTATAGTCTAGTCTATAGTCTAGTCTATAGTCTAGTCTATAGTCTAGTCTATAGTCTAGCCTATAGTCTAGTCTATAGTCTACTCTATAGTCTAGCCTTTGTATAGTCTATGTATAGTCTATAGTCTAGTCTATAGTCTAGTCTATAGTCTAGTCTATAGTCTAGTCTATAGTCTAGTCTATAGTCTAGTCTATAGTCTAGTCTATAGTCTAGTCTATAGTCTAGTCTATAGTCTAGTCTATAGTCTAGTCTATAGTCTAGTCTATAGTCTAGTCTATAGTCTAGTCTATAGTCTAGTCTGTAGTCTAGTCTATAGTCTAGTCTATAGTCTAGTCTATAGTCTAGTCTATAGTCTAGTCTATAGTCTAGTCTATAGTCTAGTCCATAGTCTAGTCTGTAGTCTAGTCTGTAATCTACTATCTAATGTACTATATAGTATATTCTATAGAGTGAACTATAATCAAGTCCATAGTCTAATATAAAGTCTAGTCCATAGTCTATAGCATATAGTCTAGTCAATAATCTAGTCTGTAGTCTGGTTAATATTCCACTCTTTATTCTGTACACTGTAGTCTATTCCCGATAATTTGTTAGTTCGCCCCATAAACAGAATTTTAGGAGAGGGAATAATACCTGCACTGCCCGTCTTTCTTCCGAACTTAAAAAAAAAGTTTCATTTACTTATTGAATTTAGTATAAATTTAATGTTTTTAGTTTTCTTTTCTTTCATTTGTGTTCATCACCAAATTGCAATAACAATAGCAAATAGAAAGAAATGAAAACAATTGTCAACATCATCGTTGTTTTTTTTTTACATAAATTTTCGCAGTCTTTGAAAGTTTGGCATGCATGACTTTGAAATATGGGTTACCATACCAAAAAAACATATAAACAAACAAAAAACTATAATAATAGTGAAAAACATGTTTGTATGTATGTGTATGTGTATATTAACAAAAAAATCACAATCATTATTATTTTCCCCTTTTTGCAGTAGTGGCAGCCCCTTTTGCAATAAAACCCAGTGTTTGAGTGTAATTTTACGTTAAAAGTGCATTTATTCATTATCATACAAAACTTTTATTATTGTTAACTGCAACAAAAAACTATATACAATATACGTATAAACAAAAATTTAATAAAACTACAATATTAAGGTAGAAAAAATAAGGAAATTGTTTGTTGGCAGAGTATATTTTGGTTTGTTTTTCTTTCTTTCCATTTTACCAGTTTGTTTTTTTAGCGTTTTTATTGTAAAGTTTTACAGTGTAGGAAATAGCAATAAATGCAGTAGACGAGAACTAGACTATAGGCTAGACTATGAACTAGACTATAGACTAGACTATAGACTAGACTAAAGATAGACTATAAACTATAGACTAGACTAGACTAGACTATAGACTAGACTATAGACTAGACTATAGACTAGACTATAGACTAGACTATAGACTAGACTATAGACTAGACTATAGACTAGACTATAGACTAGACTATAAGACTAGACTATAGACTAGACTATAGACTAGACTATAGAACTAGGACTATAGGACTAGACTATAGACTAGACTATAGACTAGACTAATAGACTAGGACTATAGACTAGACTATAGACTAGACTATAGACTAGACTATAGACTAGACTATAGACTAGACTATAGACTAGACTATAGACTAGACTATAGACTAGACTATAGACTAGACATAGACTAGACTATAGACTAGACTATAGACTAGACTATAGACTAGACTATAGACTAGCTATAGACTAGACTATAGACTAGACTATAGACTAGACTATAGATAGGACTAAGACTAGACTATAGACTAGACTATAGACTAGACTATAGACTAGACTATAGACTATGACTATAGACTAGACTATAGACTAGACTATAGACTAGACTATAGACTAGACTATAGACTAGACTATAGACTAGACTATAGACTAGACTATAGACTAGACTATAGACTAGACTATAGACTAGACTATAGACTAGACTATAGACTAGACTATAGACTAGACTATAGACTAGACTATAGACTAGACTATAGACTAGACTATAGACTAGACTATAGACTAGACTATAGACTAGACTATAGACTAGACTATACACTAGACTATAGACTAGACTATAGACTGGGCTATAGACTAGACTATAGACTAGACTATACACTAGACTATAGACTAGACTATAGACTGGGCTATAGACTAGCCTACAGACTATACTAGTGACCAGACTATTGACTAGAATTTTAAACAGTCTATAGACTAGACTATTGACTAGGCTATAGACAATACAATGGACTAATATATTGTGAAGCCTTTAGTCTAGCATATGGACTGATCTATGGTCTAGTCTATAGCCCCTTATACCTATCATCCCGACTATAGTTTTGACTTTTCTACATGTTTTTGTGTCGGTTTTTCTCTCCTTACCTAAAACAAGAAAAAGACTTAAAAATCCAGAAAAAATTTTCGGATTTGCTGCAAGAAAAAAATATTAAAAAAGAAAGAAATAAAAATTACAAGTGAAACAAAACAAAAAAGAGAAAAATCATTTCTACTGTAGATTTCTTCAAATGCAAATATTATGAAATCAATTCCGCATTTTTGTTTAATTTTTTTATTTAGTTTTTTTTCTGCAGCTATTTTTTTTTTTCGTTAAAAAACTATTTATGGGTTACATTAGTAACCCAATGACAATTAAAGTTAATCACATTAAAAGTTGCAGCAGTTTGGTAGCTTCACGAGATTGTTGGTTGGTTGGTTGACTGACTGACTGCTTTAGTGTCTGACTGGATAAAATAGTTTTGCTATGATTGGACTTGGTTAGCTGACGATTCCATAATCATAGACTTTCTTGTTGTTTGGTATTTTTCATATGGTTTAATAAGAAAAACGTAATGTGTAAATGGGTGTAATTTTGTTATTAGTTTGGTAATTTTAACTAATCGGTTTTTATGAGTGTAATAGGAAAATTTTAGGGATATGTAATTTGAATTATAGGGTAAATTTGATGCAGTTATGAAGGTAATATCTTGTTTGAAATAGGAAACAAAATGGAGACAATAGTTTAATATAAATATTATATTATGCATCAGCTTCTTGCATTGTAACTATTTAAAATGAGTTTTAAAATAGTTCAATCATTATGTTTAATATTTGAAAAAAACAATTATGCAGAGACACGAAAAAAAACTCATTATTATTTAATGCAATTAAAAATACTCCATTAAATTCGTTTAAGTAAACTCTATAAACGTTAATGGTATTTTTTGTAAACTAAATATAAAATGTTTATTTTAAAAATTCATTTAATTAATTCACAATTGGTGGCGGCGGCATTTAACCTTAAATAAATGTCAACATAAATAGTTAGACATAAAGATTAAAATGTTAAATACCCGCTAAAAATAACAGTTCGAAAACTACAACACATAAAATAAAATAAAATTAATTTAATTTTAAGCAAAATTAATTCCATCAGTTAAAGCAAAAATCCCACTAAATTAATCAGTTGATAAATAATTGATGCAAAAATACAGCAAAACAAAGAAAAAATTGCATAAAATTTAAATAATAATTAAAAAACAAAAAACATGCAGAAAAATAAAGAAGAAAAACATAAATTTATAAAACTATAAAAGAAATAACAAAATTTTAAATTTAAATTTTAAACTTGGAAAAATAAAATTACTACCAACCAAACAAAAACCAGTTAAATTGTATAGAATTTACTATAATTACGATTTTGTTCATTTGGTTTTTTTGTCGATTAAAACATTTTAAATGTTTTAACGAACTCTCCATGCTCAGTTTAAAAAAACGCGTTAAAATATACAAAACAAAAATAAAATGCGAGGAAAAAAGAAGCTGTATGGCTAATAAAAATAAAGTGGGTTACAAAGTCAATATCAAGGTCAGTTACAACATAAATTTATTTTGAACGAAAAGAAAAAAAAAATAACAACAAATACTTGTACTGGTACAATCACTGGTCTTAAATCAAGAAAATTTTATCGAAAGCAACAATGGAATTTTTTTTTTATTTTTTTTTAATTTTCTATTTAAATAGTCTAGTCTATAGTATAGTCTATAGTCTAGTCTATAGTCTATAGTCTAGTCTATAGTCTAGTCTATAGTCTAGTCTATAGTCTAGTCTATAGTCTAGTCTATAGTCTAGTCTATAGTCTAGTCTATAGTCTAGTCTAGTCTATAGTCTAGTCTATAGTCTAGTCTATAGTCTAGTCTATAGTCTAGTCTATAGTCTAGTCTATAGTCTAGTCTATAGTCTAGTCTATAGTCTAGTCTATAGTCTAGTCTATAGTCTAGTCTATAGTCTAGTCTATAGTCTAGTCTATAGTCTAGTCTATAGTCTAGTCTATAGTCTAGTCTATAGTCTAGTCTATAGTCTAGTCTATAGTCTAGTCTATAGTCTAGTCTATAGTCTAGTCTATAGTCTAGTCTATAGTCTAGTCTATAGTCTAGTCTATAGTCTAGTCTATAGTCTAGTCTATAGTCTAGTCTATAGTCTAGTCTATAGTCTAGTCTATAGTCTAGTCTATAGTCTAGTCTATAGTCTAGTCTATAGTCTAGCTTATAGTCTAGTCTATAGTCTAGTCTATAGTCTAGTCTATAGTCTAGTCTATAGTCTAGTCTATAGTCTAGTCTATAGTCTAGTCTATAGTCTAGTCTATAGTCTAGTCTATAGTCTAGTCTATAGTCTAGTCTATAGTCTAGTCTATAGTCTAGTCTATAGTCTAGTCTATAGTCTAGTCTATAGTCTAGTCTATAGTCTAGTCTATAGTCTAGTCTATAGTCTAGTCTATAGTCTAGTCTATAGTCTAGTCTATAGTCTAGTCTATAGTCTAGTCTATAGTCTAGTCTATAGTCTAGTCTATAGTCTAGTCTATAGTCTAGTCTATAGTCTAGTCTATAGTCTAGTCTATAGTCTAGTCCTATAGTCTAGTCTATAGTCTAGTCTATAGTCTAGTCTATAGTCTAGTCTATAGTCTAGTCTATAGTCTAGTCTATAGTAGTCTAGTCTATAGTCTAGTCTATAGTCTAGTCTATAGTCTAGTCTATAGTCTAGTCTATAGTCTAGTCTATAGTCTAGTCTATAGTCTAGTCTATAGTCTAGTCTATAGTCTAGTCTATAGTCTAGTCTATAGTCTAGTCTATAGTCTAGTCTATAGTCTAGTCTATAGTCTAGTCTATAGTCTAGTCTATAGTCTAGTCTATAGTCTAGTCTATAGTCTAGTCTATAGTCTAGTCTATAGTCTAGTCTATAGTCTAGTCTATAGTCTAGTCTATAGTCTAGTCTAGTCTAGTCTATCTCTAGTCTATAGTCTAGTCTATAGTCTAGTCTATAGTCTAGTCTATAGTCTAGTCTATAGTCTAGTCTATAGTCTAGTCTATAGTCTAGTCTATAGTCTAGTCTATAGTCTAGTCTATAGTCTAGTCTATAGTCTAGTCTATAGTCTAGTCTATAGTCTAGTCTATAGTCTAGTCTATAGTCTAGTCTATAGTCTAGTCTATAGTCTAGTCTATAGTCTAGTCTATAGTCTAGTCTATAGTCTAGTCTATGTCTAGTCTATAGTCTAGTCTATAGTCTAGTCTATAGTCTAGTCTATAGTCTAGTCTATAGTCTAGTTCTATAGTCTAGTCTATAGTCTAGTCTATAGTCTAGTCTATGTAGTCTATAGTCTAGTCTATAGTCTAGTCTATAGTCTAGTCTATAGTCTAGTCTAGTCTATCTAGTCTAGTCTATAGTTAGTCATAGTCTAGTCTAGTCTATAGTCTAGTCTATAGTCTGTCTAGTCTATAGTTAGTGCATAGTTAGTCTAGTCTATAGGTCTAGTCTAGTCTATAGTCTAGTCTAGTTCTATAGTCTAGTCTAGTCTATAGTTCTAGTCTAGTCTATAGTCTAGGTCTAGTCTAGTCTAGTACTATAGTCTAGTCTATAGTTAGTCTATAGTCTAGTCTATAGTCTAGTCTATAGTCTAGTCTATAGTCTAGTCTATAGTCTAGTCTATAGTCTAGTCTATAGTCTAGTCTATAGTCTAGTCTATAGTCTAGTCTATAGTCTAGTCTATAGTCTAGTCTATAGTCTAGTCTATAGTCTAGTCTATAGTCTAGTCTATAGTCTAGTCTATAGTCTAGTCTATAGTCTAGTCTATAGTCTAGTCTATAGTCTAGTCTATAGTCTAGTCTATAGTCTAGTCTATAGTCTAGTCTATAGTCTAGTCTATAGTCTAGTCTATAGTCTAGTCTATAGTCTAGTCTATAGTCTAGTCTATAGTCTAGTCTATAGTCTAGTCTATAGTCTAGTCTATAGTCTAGTCTATAGTCTAGTCTATAGTCTAGTCTATAGTCTAGTCTATAGTCTAGTCTATAGTCTAGTCTATAGTCTAGTCTATAGTCTAGTCTATAGTCTAGTCTATAGTCTAGTTTATAGTCTAGTCTATAGTCTAGTTTATAGTCTAGTCTATAGTCTAGTCTATAGTCTACTAGTCTATAGTCTAGTCTATAGTCTAGTCTATAGTCTAGTCTATAGTCTAGTCTATAGTCTAGTCTATAGTCTAGTCTATAGTCTAGTCTATAGTCTAGTCTATAGTCTAGTCTATAGTCTAGTCTATAGTCTAGTCTATAGTCTAGTCTATAGTCTAGTCTATAGTCTAGTCTATAGTCTAGTCTATAGTCTAGTCTATAGTCTAGTCTATAGTCTAGTCTATAGTCTAGTCTATAGTCTAGTCTATAGTCTAGTCTATAGTCTAGTCTATAGTCTAGTCTATAGTCTAGTCTATAGTCTAGTCTATAGTCTAGTCTATAGTCTAGTCTATAGTCTACTTAGTCTATAGTCTACTTAGTCTATAGTCTACTTAGTCTATAGTCTACTTAGTCTATAGTCTACTTAGTCTATAGTCTACTTAGTCTATAGTCTACTTAGTCTATAGTCTACTTAGTCCATAGTCTACTTAGTCTATAGTCTACTTAGTCTATAGTCTATAAATGGATGATTTCATTTAACAGTGAAATGTGACTCTTAATTTGATGTACATATGTTTAAAAAACAATATAGGATCAAAATTATAAAAGAAACTAAATGTTTTATTGCTTATAAGCGGTGATATTTATGTGGGAATTGTAATTTATGTGGGAATTTATATTCGTTTACTTATAAATATTTAACTTTTTCAAATATCTCTTCCCAATTTCTGCATATACATATGTACATATTTAATAAATAATCAATAATCTGCAACAGTTAAAACGGACCAATTCATTATATTAGATATTTTAATGATTACATTTAATAACGTTACCAACCGCTTAACCCTGCCCCACTCTCAGATGTAGGGTAAGCAAAACAAAGTTTAAACAGCAGCATATATATACATACATATTGAGTCTGTCATTAATTTTATTAATGAACTTAATCAAAACAAATAGAAAATCAGCAAAGTGAATAAAACCTGATGTTATTGACACTTTTAAACATTTTTGCTGTAAAATAGCTAAAAACAAATTAATATAAACAAACATTATAGTACCGATAAACTAAAATTTGCATAAAAAAGTAAAATTAATTTCCTTAATAAAAGAAGATATTTATGAAAAATTTATTTTAAAACAATAAATTATTTTTTTTTTTGCACTAAATGAAATTTAAAGTATTTATTATGTTAATGGCCAAAGTAGGTCATGATAAATCAAAAACTAACATCTGATAACTGGAGAGAAACAATGTACATACATGCTTATCAATGTGTTGGTTAGATTAAGTTTCATTTAATAATTACAGATGCTGTTGAATAATGATAGTGATGATTGTGTTAAATAAAAATCTGAATTTTTTTAGCACTATGAGGGATTGGGTGTTATTTCAGCGCCAAAGGTGCTCAAAAGAAAGAAATGTTAACGAACATTTTATAGAAAGAAAATTTTAATGAAACTTTTCTATTAGAAAGAAAATTTTAACGAAAATTTTCTATAGAAAGAAAATATTAACGAACATTTTTTATAGAATGGAAATTTTAACGAAAATTTTCTATAAAAAGAAAATTTTAATGAACATTTTCTATAAAAAAAGAGTTTTAACAAACATTTTCTATAAAAAGAGAATTTAACGAACATTTTCTATCAAAAGAAAATTTTAACGAAAATTTTCTATAAAAAGGAAATTTTCTATAAAAAGAAAATTTTATCGAAATTTTTCTATAAAAAGAAAATTTTATAGCAATTTTTCTATAAAAAGAAAATTGAATTAAAATTTTCTTTCTATAGAAAATTTTCGTTAAAATTTTCTTTCTATAGAAAATTTTCGTCAAAATTTTCTTTCTATAGAAAATTTTCGTTAAAATTTTCCTTCTAGAGAAAATTTTCGTTAAAATTTTCTTTCTAGAGAAAATTTTCGTTAAAATTTTCTTTCTAGAGAAAATTTTCGTTAAAATTTTCTTTCAAGAGAAAATTTTCGTTAAAATTTTCTTTCTAGAGAAAATTTTCGTTAAACTTTTCTTTCTATAAAAAGAAAATTTTCTATAAAAGAAAATGTTAATGAAAATTTTCTATAAGAGAAAATGTTAATGAAAATTTTCTATAAAAGAAAATGTTAATGAAAATTTTCTATAAAAGAAAATGGTAATGAAAATTTTCTATAAAAAGAAAATTTTAATGAAAATTTTCTATTAAAAAGAAAATGTTAATGAAAATTTTCTATTAAAATTTTAACGAAAATTTTCTATTAAATGAAAATTTTAACGAAAATTTTCTATAAAAAGAGAAATTTAACGAAAATTTTCTATAAAAAGAGAAATTTAACGAAAATTTTCTATAAAAAGGGAAGTTTAACGAAAATTTTCTATAGAAAGAAAAATTTAACGAAAATTTTCTATAGAAAGAAAAATTTAACGAAAATTTTCTATAGAAAGAAAAATTTAACGAAAATTTTCTATAAAAAGAAAATTTTAACGAAAATGTTCTATAGAAAGAAAATTTAAACGAAAATGTTCTATAGAAAGAAAATTTAAACGAAAAATTTCTATAGAAAGAAAATTTTAACGAAAATGTTCTATAGAAAGAAGATTTTAACGAAAATTTTCTATAGAAAGAAAATTATAACGCAAATTTTTTATAGATTTTAACAAAAATTTTCTATAGAAAGAAAATTATAACGCAAATTTTTTATAGAAAAAAAAGGAAATTTTAACGAAAATTTTCTATAGAAAGGAAATTTTAACGAAAATTTTTTATAGAAAGGAAATTTTAGCGAAAATTTTCTATAGAAAGGAAATTTTAACGAAAATTTTGTATAGAAAGGAAATTTTAACGAAAATTTTCTATAGAAAGAAAATTTTAACGAAAATTTTCAATAGAAAGAAAATTTTAAAGAAAATGTTTTATAGAAAAAAAATTAACGAAAATTTTCTATAGAAGAAAAATATAACGAAAAACGAAAGAATATTTCAATAGAAAGAAAATGTTAACGAAACTTTTCTAAAGAATGAAAACTTTAACGAAAATATTCTATCGAAAATTTCTATAAAAAGCAAAAAAAAATATATAAAAAGAAAATTTTAACGAAAATTTTCTATAAACAGAAAATTTATAACTTCCCGATATTCCCAAAAAAGTTCCCTGGAATCAGCTAGTATTAAAAATAGAAACTAAAACCCTAATCTTTATTTGAATGGAAATGTAGGCCTAAAAACTTTTTTCCAAAAATTGCTCTAAAACCCCAACTCGTGATAAATTTATAAAAAATACAAGAGAACGTCCCAAACAATACAAAAATCACAAAAGAAGCAAAGATGTGAAAGATGTGTTAAAGTCCAAAAAAGTTAAAAAAATTAAACGTCATTGAGGTAGGTCGTGGTTTATGTTTGTTTTTTGTTGTTTCGTGTTTTTAAACGCTTTTTATTTAGCTTAAAGACTGACTGACAGATTGGTTGATTAGTTGAATGACTGACTGACTTACTCTCAACGGGGAAGTTTTAGCTTTCAAGCGTTAATTTTTTTATTACTTTTTTTTGTTTTGCTTTACAAATTTATTCACTGGCCCGCCTCCTTTTGTTTTTATAGATTTTTTTTTTTTGGTTTAAAATTTATGGGTTATAAAGGTAATTTATTAAAATTTTAAATTAGCTGCATATGTATTTTCTAATTTTGGAAAGATTTTTTAATTAGCTATATTATAAGTTAATAGCTGAGTATTTTAATTAAACAGTGTTATTATAGACAGAATTCTAAAGTTGGATTTTATATGTATTTATGTGACTGGGTTAATACTATAGTATTTTAAAAGCAATTTCTGTTTTGAGGCAAACTGCAGAAGCTATTTTTCAATCCCTAAACACGTGCCAGAAATCATGTTATAATTAATGATCTATACTTGATGGATTGATGTTAATACGTGTGTAAATTGAAATTATAATTATAATTTTGAAGTATTTTATTTATACGTGCTAAATGTTTTTGCCTGAAGCTCCTAAGTAGCAACTTGAAATGAATGGAAAAAATCTCAGAATAAACACTAGTGCTGTATAAGACTGTGTCAAATCTCATATCGAGGTTGTACAAGAAAGACTGTCAAAACTTTTTAGTTATAAACAGTTAAACAAGTAGGAGTTCAAGCTTACTTATATCTTCGTTATTTATGGACGGTATTTGCTTATTTTAAATAGAAAACTTCTAGAAAGCATGTCTGACAGAATTATTGAAGATTTAAATCCCGAAGATATATGGGGTCTTCAAAAAATTGATTTGAACAGACACACAGACGGACAGACAGACAGGACGGGTGGACGGACGGACGGACGGAAAGACGGACAGACAGACTGACTGACATGGCTTAATCAACTCCATTACCTATAAGGATCAGCTATCTCACAAAGGTGAAGGGTATACAAATAGTGAGTGTCTAAGCAACTGCTCCCAAATGTGAATGGAAAGTTAAGAAATTTACGGTCAAAACCCTTCATTAGATTTTAGTGAAACTCATGTTAAACCTTTATCGTTGTCTTGAAGGCGATAAATTCATAAGATTCATTAAGTTTTCACAGTCTCTTCGAAACAATTTTCTGAAATTCCTTCAAATGTACAAAAGCATTTAATATAATTAGCACATTTTTTGTGCAGTGCTCTTTTAGAAATTAAACAAGATATATACAAGGGTCCGCGAGATTTTATAAATTCCTTAGGGGGTCTGATCTAGATAAATGAATCAAAACTTATTGTAGAAATTCTTTATTTTTACCAAAAGTGGACATACTTTCCACAACTAATGAGAGACACTTAGGCACTTGACATAAATTAGGTTCTCGTCATAACTTGCATGAAAAGAGCAACATTCACATATTCCAGTTATCTGATTATGAACCATTAGTGATTAGATTAGTTAAGATTTGGGTTATTAGGTTATTATTGTTGAAATCGGTCCATTTCACTTAGAATAATACTCATAATTATGTTATATGTTTCGTATAAGCCAAACCACCGATTTGTGTTATGATCGGCCTTCATTTGACTCTAGTTCCCATACAAAGTTGAAATGATTGAGACGAATATATAGGTCATGCCCTCATCGTGTGAAAATCCGGCTCCCTTTCACTATTAATGTCAGTCTTTCGTCGGTATTATATTCAAAATATCATCAAATTAGATCCCTTAGTAACAATGATTGCAAAATATTAGTTTCTGAACATAGGACAATAATTCCCTTCATTGAACACTACATAAGTTTCCATCTTAATGAGCGCCCAACAGGTCGGATAGTGATCTAGCTGTATAACTTTGGTAGTGGCCTCCGGTAGATTAGTGGTTACTATTCTAGTCTGGTATATATTATGGGTTTTTATTAGATTTTAAGACCTTTTGTCTGTTGAAGGCATGTTTCCTTGATGATAGATCCCATCTTGGTGTATTGCAATCCCGGGTTAAATAGGTGCTACCAGTACCTCTAGTCTGCCGGGACTATAAACTGGTGATGTCACTTCACTCCTCGACTAGTCCTTAGTATGATTTGACATGTGGTCTAACCAGAGAACCACATAATCTGGTACTACGGATGGCCAGTTGCCCACAGGACTTGTCCTGGCTGGTCAGTTGGTTGAGGTTCCTTCGGGATCCACGTAGTGGCTGTGGTTTAAACACAAATTCGAGGAAAGAGAATATTGGTTTAAGGGCTGATATACCCTATATATAGTGCATTGGCTAATTCTCTTTTCAAATGCCACAGGTCTGTGTACAAAGCAGCATATGCTGAATTCCTGAACCCGATCGATATTTCTTACCGGTCGTTTAGTAGAGAGCCAGTATATGCTGGGGAATTGTCAGGTTAGCGTTCAGTAATTGCCTGTCATTCCGTAGAAAGATCTTTATGATCATGGTAATGGAACTGATGCAAAAATTGGTGAAAGATTGGGAAAGTCTCCATATATTGGAGATTAGTACTGATTTAGTATGTCTTTTTACGCTTTGGGGAAGTTTCTCGGTGCTGTAGCCATCTCAACAGCATATATTGATTCATGCTACACGACTATTTGTCGGGGCAATTATTGGGTTCAGTTGACTTTGGAAATTCCTACATTCTTTGTCTCAGACTGGTTTATGAAGAGGGATCCTGATTTATTATTTTGGGTATTTCGGGCTACCAAATATGTCTCTAGGTGCTGTTAGCAAACCAACAGAAGTCATCTCAGTAGTGTGGTTGGGCGACTTTAAGAGGACCAAGAATGCACTGGGGTGAATCTTTAGATAATGACATCAATGAGGTGTTTTCACCTGATTATAGGTCCGCCCCTTCTATTGACTCTAACCAGTGAATGCCTTTTCCTTTGTCGGGGTTAGATTGAGCTTGCTCATGACACCTGTTCTTCCCCAACGGGCTACTATGGCAAGAGTTTAGATAGCTCGAGTATTTGAGCAAAGTGAGCGTATAATGGACCGGACATCCATATACGTAAATTGCCACCGGCGTGTAAGAAGCACAATGGGGCGGTGATGAGTCGTTATATTTTAGCTCAAGATATGTAGTAATCAAAATCCTTTCAACCTAACCTATATTTATTTAAGATCAAGGCCCCCGATATAACTTAAGTTAGTTTAATTTAATGCAAATTTAAAATTTACAAAAATTTTATATCAGTCCATAACTTTGACTTTGAAAACCCAACACACAATCTCAATAATTTTCTACAAGTTTTTTTTTTTTTTTGCATCAATAATTGCAAACATTTGGAAATCGTAATGATTATTTAACCAAACAGAGATTACTTAAGATGTTGCCAATTATATATCAAGAAAAGAAAAAGAAACACAACAAACAGCGCTCAATGTTCAATGATTGCAAAATATATGTATTAATGTTTTTTCCAGAAAGATTTAATGTTGCTTCATGATCAAAATAATGTAGAAAATCTTGTACAAGCGAATGTTATAGTTTTTTTCTTTTAATTTTCATAAGCTTGACATACATTCGGTATGAAAAGCAGAAAAAACTGAAATCGAAACTAAAACTTAAAAATCAGCAATAACGTTATTTTAGCCAATATATGCATAAATATGTTATGGATTATTTGCAAGTCGGTTTGTGAGTATGTTGTCTTATTGACCATCAACAGAAGCGGTTTTAAATTGCTGTAACATCTCAAGTACTTTTGCATTTGTATTTACTAAACAGTATTGTAAATATGCATACATCTTTTCCTACCAGCAGCAGCAGCAGCCGCAGCTACATGATGTTATAAATATTTATTTTCTAGTTTTTTCCATGAGTTTTAAGCCTTTGATCCAAACACAAATGTTTATATTGCAATTTTGCAATATTGCTTTTTTTCTAGCTTTTCGTTTTGCCATTTTTCTAGCTGCATGCAGCAGTTACAGCAACATAGCTCTCTGGCTATAATAACTGCTGCTATAGCTGCATTAACAACATGTTGTTAGTAGTTTGTGGTTTTAATGGTTTGTGTGGTTAAATATTTTCACCCGCTTTTATTTACGTACGTCTTTTTTCTTTCTACATATTTTCTATTGGAATTTTTTTTACACATTTTCTTTATTTATTCATTTTTCTTTTATAAGCTTTTAGTTGTTGGTTTTTTCATTTTGTTGTCGATGACATAATATTAAATAATTACAAGTGTTTGTTGGTTTTGTTGCAGCTACTGCAGTTATTGTTATTGCATTGTTAGAGAAGCGACATAATCGTGCTGAAATTGTAACTTACACTGTGTGCCCAGGCACTTGCTGCTGTAATTGTTTGTCAGTTTGCTTGTGCTGCATAAATAAATTGCAAATTGTAATTGTTGTGTGTGTTAATAAATACTACTTATGTTTTTCACTAATTTGTTAATTATATGGATTATTGCAACAGCATCGAAAGATATTGATACATATAATTGTTTCGATGCTGATGATGTACATTTACAAAAGTTAATATAAATCTCAACATTTAGATAAAATAATAGTATTTCAAATTACTTAATTTAACAAGCAAAGCTTTTGAAACTTTAAGTCTAAAGAAATTGATTTCACAACCCCCACTTGATATCGAGGGACTATATTTAATCAATGCTATATCTTATTTTCGTGAAAATGCGATTTTAATGGCAAAATATGCACCAAACAATCAATCCTAAAATTTCTGAACCAAACCTCAAGGGATAATGATTATTATTATCACTAGAAAAGATAAAATAGAGTTCTATATTGCTATAAGCAATATGTAGACCAATAAAGACCGAATGCCGAATGCTTTACGTGAGTACCTGCCGTGGTGGCCTATCTCACGGGGGTCTTTTTCCTCCACTGTGTGAGCAAAAATATACGACTCACCACCGCCCCTTTGTGATTCTTACACGCAGGTTGCAATTTACGTATATGGATGCCGGTCCATTATACGCGCACTTTACTCAAGTACTAGAGCTATCTAATCTCTTGCCATTGTAGTCCCGTTGAGGAAGAACAGGGGTCATGAGCAAGCTCAATCTAACCCCGACAAAGGTAAAACCTTATATGTCGCTCAACCACACTACTGAGATGGCTGTGTTGATTCGGCAACAGCATCTAGGGATCTAATTGGTAGTCCGAAACAGTGGCCACAAAGACCCACTGTGATAAGTTGAGCATGTTTTAGAGTAAACTCTAATACACTCAACCATGAAGGCAAATCGCCGATAAATTAAAGAAAGGGCAGTGACGACCCGTAGTACCAGATTATGTGGTGCTCTGATTAAATCTCTTTTCAGTTCATGCAAGGACTAGGCCAGGCAGTGAATTGTAAACACCAGTTTATAGACCCGGCAGACTAGAGGTACTGGTAGCAACTCTTTCCTCCCGGATTGCAATACACCAAGATGCGGTGTATCATCAAGGAAACATGTCCGGGAGGAAGGCTAATAGAGACTAAATAAATCATTGGAGTATTGATAAAGGTCCATCCAGATTTTATGAAGAGTCAAAATATCGTTAATTATCTAAGCTACGAAAGCGCCACAAAATATAAAGAATATATGATGATATGAAAACCTATACCAATTGGTCCGCATTACACACTTGTGACAGTGGTGAATGGATTTTGCGACCATTATTCCAACGACTAGGTTAGGTTAGCAGGTTATCGTGTATTATTATCACTGGGTACACACTTGGGTTCAATAAGTTAATTAATGTAGATCCCATTCTAACCGATTTGTCGCCCTCTTCCTGACAACACCTGCAGAAGTTATTCCTGGATGAGTTTAATCATGTAATATGGTGTCCGAATCCCTAGATTTACTCACCGAACGACTACTTATTGAGTAACGAGCTCTCTTGTACTCTTTTTTCACTCGTACGTATGCTCACACTACTTTTTTACTCTCTGCCTTTCGCTGCTCGAGATAAGCGAAACGCAATAGTGAATTCATTTTAGAATTCACTTGAACTCTTACTTTCACGCGTACGTATGCTCACACATGTGTAAAAAACAAGCGAAATCAGTCAGAGAACGATTTTTTTAATCTCTGACTTTCGCTACTCTATATTAATGGATCGGACAAATAGGGTCCATACCAATATTTCAGAGGGTTCTAGAAGATATGAAAACAATATTAAGATTTTGTAAATATTGTAAAAAATATTGAAAATTTGGTAAAAATTATAGATTACTAATAACATGAATTGTCAGAGTAACTTCGAGAGAAGTTTAGAGCTGAACAGAAGATGTTTAAATAACTCTCACTATTACTCAATACTTTACTCAAGCTATCGAAGACGACAAAATACACGATTAAATGATAGTTCCTCTGAAAGTTCACTATCATAGGAAAATCATAGAAAAATTCTCAGGGAGTTGTTATTGAAGCTAACACATCCGATATTTTTTCCTTCCCTCTTTCGTATCCTTCTAAATGATCTTCTATGTCAAACATCCGAAACTTATTTACTCTTTTGATGGTAGCATAAGCATTAGTCATTGGAGATTAAGGCAAACCAAAAATCTTGTAAAAATCTCTGAATAGATTCGTCCTATTAGAGTATATTTCAACGCCAGATCCAACTTTGGGCATGAGTATATTGGATCAAATGCATTTCTCAAGAATACATATTAGAGTTTTTTCATTCCATTTGATCATTTAAATCCAACTTCCTTCAAAGTTACTTTGGGATTACTCGACTTTAAACAATAAAAGGCGAAGGCAGGGTTAGATGATAGTGATAGATCATTGATTCATGAAATCGTCGTGACATTAAAGATTGTGTTCCACTGTTCTATCAATATTCCTGAATGGAATGTTTTCATCCAAAATCGGAAACTTGTTCTCGAAACTAGCAGACTTATGCAAGTTTCGCGATCTAATGGATATCACAGTGAAATTATTATCCCGTACTATATAGAACAAACTTCCCGCATAAGTCTACTCTCTCCACAGAACATTACTCTCTATTGTTACTCCCATACAGTGTTACCATATGTCAAGTTTTCCCTTTTTTTTGCAAGTTTTTTGAGATTCAAAAAAGTTTTCAAGTTTTATTCCAATAAAAAAAGTTTTTTGAAAATTTATACAGTTTTTCAGTTTTTATTTTATTTAATCAATAAATAAGTTTAAAATAAAAAAAACAATGTTTACCATTAACAAAATAATATTTTATACCATTAATATTCGAGATATTTCTAAAAACTGAAAAAAATTGACCGGTGGTGATGACCTTAATCCCTTAGAATAGACGTTAAGGACACAATGCACTTCGACCATATTGTAGAGATTTTGTGCAGCCCATTGGTTCACCATGCTAGGCCAAATTCGCGCATGAAGATAAATGGATTAATCGGTGAGTGTTTGAAGATATCATCTGGGTCTGGGTAAGACAAAATCTTCGTGTTTCGAGTTCCCAATGACGGGTAGTTACAAAAGTTCAGAGGTTTCCTCTTGTAGTACACAGAATCTACATAGATTCATCATGACATTTCAAGTGTAAATTTATGGTGTCTAAGACCACAATATCCAGTAATTCCTTGCTACTGATGTTAAGGAAAAGTTCTGTACCAATTATCATTAAGCTATTTAAAATTCCTCAATTTGCTCATTTTTTCACTAATTTTTCTTGGGTATTTTGTAATTTTAGTACAAAAAAAGTTTTTTTTTGTTGAAAAAAAGTTTTTTTTCATAAAAATAAAAAGTTTTCTTCAAAAAATATATGGCAACACTGCTCCCATATCCTATGGAGTATTTAGTATTGGTCATCCCTTTTGTGGTTTGGTCCGGCTGTTATATTCTAAACTAAATGAGAATTGTATTTATTTGGACAGACAGATTCAAATTATTCGTATTGTTTCCAAATCAACAACATGCAAACCCCACTACTCCCAACTAATGTATCAAGCAACTTTTATTTGCAACAAAC
>NW_023995027.1:87500-169304 GCF_015586225.1 Lucilia sericata
AAGTGGTGTGTCACGACAATGCCATGACACAGGATGTTTGTTCCAACATTCTCTTTTTGGTTGCTGGCTATAATTCTGAACAATTGAATAAGGTTTGTATCGGGCACTCACATGCACACTTTTGTTCCCAATATGAATGGTATTTGTTTGTGGATTTTAGTTATAAGTGAAATGTTTCATTCAAGTAACTATAAAGAAATTTGCCGCAGAAGGTAGACTGTAGTTGCTGTAGAGGTGTTATTTAACCAACATTATGAAAAATTTTATTTAAAACCGTTAGAGTTAAGCGACAACTCTTTATAATTATAATTATTTCGATTACCTAATCTTGCCATCTCAAATGCAGATCTTCTAAATTATCTCCTTAATTTACAGAATCATTCCCATATTTGAGCTCCTAAATTAACAGAATCAATTGGGACATATCATAATCAATTGGGACATATTTGAAATGTTTATATGATTATTCGAAGGTTAGCCATTTTGGGATAACTGGCGAATTCTATACATGCATACTACGTTGACAGGATTTTCAAAATGATGCTGCCTAAGTCCAAATTGTTTCAAGTATTGCCTCTCTTAATCTTCTTCTTAGTTCAGTTCTAGTTCAGTTCTAGTTTCTAGTTCAGTTCTAGTTCAGTTCTCTTCAGTTCTAGTTCAGTTCTAGTTTCTATTTCAGTTCTAGTTCAGTTCTAGTTCAGTTCTAGTTCTTCTAGTTCATTCTAGTTCAGTTCTATTTCAGTTCTAGTTCAGTTCTAGTTCAGTTCTAGTTCAGTTCTAGTTCAGTTCTAGTTCAGTTCTAGTTCAGTTCTAGTTCAGTTCTAGTTCAGTTCTAGTTCAGTTCTAGTTCAGTTCTAGTTAGTTTAGTTCAGTTCTAGTTCAGTTCTAGTTCAGTTCTAGTTCAGTTCTAGTTCAGTTCTAGTTCAGTTCTAGTTCAGTTCTAGTTCAGTTCTAGTTCAGTTCTAGTTCAGTTCTAGTTCAGTTCTAGTTCAGTTCTAGTTCAGTTCTAGTTCAGTTCTAGTTCAGTTCTAGTTCAGTTCTATTCAGTTCTAGTTCAGTTCTAGTTCAGTTCTAGTTCAGTTTCTAGTTCAGTTCTAGTCAGTTCTAGTTCAGTTTCTAGTTCAGTTAGTCTAGTTCAGTTCTAGTTCAGTTCTAGTTCAGTTCTAGTTCAGTTCTAGTTCAGTTCTAGTTTCAGTTCTAGTTCAGTTCTAGTTCAGTTCTAGTTCAGTTCTAGTTCAGTTCTAGTTCAGTTCTAGTCAGTTCTAGTTTCAGTTCTAGTTCAGTTCTAGTTCAGTTCTAGTTCAGTTCTAGTTCAGTTCTAGTTCAGTTCTAGTTCAGTTCTAGTTCAGTTCTAGTTTCAGTTCTAGTTCAGTTCTAGTTCAGTTCTAGTTCAGTTCTAGTTCAGTTCTAGTTCAGTTCTAGTTCAGTTCTAGTTCAGTTCTAGTTCAGTTCTAGTTCAGTTCTAGTTTAGTTCTAGTTCAGTTCTAGTTCAGTTCTAGTTCAGTTTAGTTCCGTTCTCTAGTTCAGTTCTAGTCTCAGTTCTAGTTCAAGTTTCTAGTTCAGTTCTAGTTCAGTTCTAGTTCAAGTTCTAGTCGTTCTAGTTCAGTTCTAGTTCAGTTCTAGTTCAGTTCTAGTTCAGTTCTAGTTCAGTTCTAGTCAGTTCTAGTTCAGTTCTAGTTCAGTTTCTAGTTCAGTTCTAGTTCAGTTCTAGTTCATTCTAGTTCAGTTCTAGTTCAGTTCTAGTTCAGTTCTAGTTCAGTTCTAGTTCAGTTCTAGTTCAGTTCTAGTTCTGTTCTAGTTCCCCAGTTCTAGTTCAGTTCTAGTTCAGTTATAGTTCAGTTCTAGTTCAGTTCTAGTTCAGTTCTAAGTTATAGTTCGTTTAGTTTCAGTTCTAGTTCAGTTCTAGTTCAGTTCTAAGTTCAGTTCTAGTTTCAGTTCTAGTTCAGTTCTAGTCAGTTCTAGTTCAGTTCTAGTTCAGTTCTAGTTCAGTTCTAGTTCAGTTAGTTCTATTTCATGTTCTAGTTCAGTTCTAGTTCAGTTCTAGTTCAGTTCTAGTTCAGTTTACTAGTTCAGTTTCTAGTTCAGTTCTAGTTTCAGTTCTAGTTCAGTTCTAGTTCAGTTATAGTTCAGTTCTAGTTCAGTTCTAGTTCAGTTCTAGTTCAGTTCTAGTTCAGTTCTAGTTCATTTAGTTCAGCAATTCTAGTTCATTTCAGTTAAGTTGCTAGTTCAGTTTCTAGTTCAGTTTCTAGTTCAGTTCTAGTTCAGTTTCGTTAAGTTCTGTTCAGTTCTAGTTCAGTTCTAGTTCAGATTCTAGTGCAGTTCTAGTTCAGTTTCTAGTTCAGTTCTAGTTCAGTTCTAGTTCAGTTCTAGTTCAGTTCGAGTTCAGTTTCTAGTTCTAGTTCAAGTTCTCGTAGTCAGTTCTAGTTCCGTTCTAGTTCAGTTCTAGTCAGTTCTAGTCAGTTCTAGTTCTAGTTTCAGTTTCTAGTTTCTATTTCAGTTCTAGTTCAGTTTTTCTAGTTCAGTTCTAGTTCAGTTTCTAGTTCAGGTTTCTAGTTCAGTTCTAGTTCAGTTCTAGTTCAGTTCTAGTTCAGTTCTAGTCTTCAGTTCTAGTTCAGTTCTAGGTCAGTTCTAGTTCAGTTCTAGTTCAGTTCTAGTTCAGGTTCTAGTTCTAGTTCAGTTCTTAGTTCAGTTTCTAGTTTCAGTTCAAGTTCAGTTCTAGTTCAGTTCGTGTATGTCATAAACATTTTCCAAATAAAAATTTTCTCTTAACAATATTTTAAAATTTTTATATTTTAAGTTTTTCCCCTATTTTGTCTATATTCCCTCCACATATTTTGAAGAAGTTTTCTTTATACGACCCTGTTTTCTATTTCAGACTACTTGTTTTCCGACAATATTTTAAAATTTTTATATTTTAAGCTTTTTCCCCTATTTTGTTTATATTCCCTCCACATATTTTGAAGTAGTTTTCTTTATACGACCCTGTTTTCTATTTCCGACTACTTGTTTATTATAATTTTCAATTTGCATACACTTTACTCAATAACATTTATGGCACCAAAATTATTAAGTAGACCAATTTATTAATAATGTCTCAATTATGTCATAAATATTACAATAACAAAATCACAACTTGAAAGTAAAATGAAAAAAGTGGCAAAATTAAACTACTTATACAATACTGAACATTAACAATTACTAGACAAATAGATCGTCATGTGAATGTACAGTGGTGATCAAAGTGAAAAAGCATTGATATAACGAAAATTTTCTGCAACTAAAAAGTTATTATTAAAATCACTTCAGTTCAGATAGGAATGATTATAAATGTGCATCGGCTTTCGCATTTCCATTAAGGATCGATGAGACTTCAAAAGGTAGTTGTGATCCTGCAGATTTTATGTTAGCCGAGCAAATGTTTTCAATTAGAGTAAATAATGTTGAGTGGTTTTTAATTTGAAAATGGTCTTCTACCAACCGGTCGATTTAAAAGTGTTTTAATGAAATTGCCAGGGATTGCATTTTTTAATATACGTTGATTTGTTAATATTTTAATCCACACTGTATCTAAAATTACAATATGTTTATTTAAAGAGTCAGACATATGTACATACATAAGTACAAACATAAGTGAGCAATATGACATAGCATGAAATGGTAGTGAGAGTGGCATGTCATGTGGCATATGTGGTATTCCATAAGCCAAACTATAAACTAAACATAAAATACACAAATTTGTTGGCTTCCTATTTGTTCAAACTGCTCACAAACACACAAATTTACATGAGACTATAAATGACTGGGTCACCCCATCGGTTGCTTATTCCAAGAAATGGAGAATAATGACAAAAACAAAATTAAAACTCTAAAACAACAAAACACCGGAAGGGCATCATGTCGCAAAATTTTGACATACAACGCCGTTAGGTTTAACTACACACAAGCATAGAGTATCATACACTTGCAAAAGTTGATGTATATACATATGTATGTGTAGCTGTGTAAAATTTACATAACATTGTCTACATTATGTAAAGTACAAACATATGTATGTTTCAGTGGAATACAACAACAAAAACAGTAAAAACTCGAAATGTCTACATAACCATGTGTTGTACTTCTAGCATTCTTTTAGTTAAGCGGAAATTTTGTTGTTTTGTCACAGTTTTCGCTAATATGCCCGAAAACAGTATAGCCTACTGGCTCAATATTGCAACATTTTAACATTAAAGTCGCGTGAGCATATGAGTATTTTGACCTCCACATGTTTAATTATGCCACAAACAAAATTCTAACTTTGTCTCTCTATGGCCTAACTTCCTCGCAGTAATTGTCTCATACACACATATATACATATTTGCACTTAATTGCAAGCGGCCTTAAAGCGGAAGTAATACATTAACATGTGACCACATATTGCACAGTTTATCACTACTGCTCATCAATGTGGCCATAGTCATTGCCTTCTTCGCCATCATCATGTGTCACCACCACCAAAGGATTGTAAATTTAACTTTCCACTGACAATGTGTTAAAATACAAGAAAAAACTGAACGAAGAACGCGTTTCATGAATGTAATTATAGTAATGAATTTATATTGAGTAATCAAGAGCAAATGGGTCTAATTTGATTGTTGGGAATCAGAATGGGATTAGAGTTAGTAAAAGAGAATTGTGGTTGCGAATATTTCATCATATTACCTTGGCAAAATAAATTATAACCAGATTTTGAAATTGTTCTACTTCTACACAGAAAAAACTGAAAATGTGTTTTAATTATCAAATTGATTGTATCAAGCAAGTTTTGCACCTATCAACAAAATGATGATATCAATTATGAAATTTGTAAAAAATATTTTTTTCCAATTAAAGACATAATCAAAACAATTAACATCAGTAATTAAATTCAAAATTTAAAATTAGTTAATTCATTAATTGGATAAATTAAATATTTAATAAAATAAAACTTACATTTTAATTAGTTTATTAATCAAATAAATTGAACAGTTTGGTTAAAAATGTATTAAAAATCAATAAAGTCGATGATTGAAACAATCAAAGCATTAATTGAATGCTTACAACATTAAAGGATTCCTTTACCTTTAATAATGCGTTAAGCACTCTCAAAAATATCTCTTTATTGTCACATTTGAACAAATAAAGCGATTTATAAATTTTAAAATATTTATGAAACTTCAACTTCTTATGCCTAAAATATTATTGACTATTTGAGAATTATTTTCCGTTATAAATAATGAAATTATTTAAATAAAATATCAAAACAAAAAACCAAAATAAAAAAGTAGGCTGGAAAAACTTTTTCAGCCAATTAAAAATTTAATTGATTCAATTAAAAGTTTAATCAAATTTGTATACTTAGGATCAAAGCAATGAGATAATTATGACAATTAAAAAATTGTTTAAATAAAAGTTAAAGAAAGAGGAAAACATGTTAATTGAAAATAAACTACCGATAATTTTTTCTGTGTAGTTCAATTCTAGTTCAGTTTTAGTTAAGTTCTAGTTAAGTTCTAGTTCAGTTCTAGTTCAGTTTTAGTTCAGTTCTAGTTCAGTTCTAGTTCAGTTCTAGTTCAGTTCTAGTTCAGTTCTAGTTCAGTTCTAGTTCAGTTCTAGTTCAGTTCTAGTTCAGTTCTAGTTCAGTTCTAGTTCAGTTCTAGTTCAGTTCTAGTTCAGTTCTAGTTCAGTTCTAGTTCAGTTCTAGTTCAGTTCTAGTTCAGTTCTAGTTCAGTTCTAGTTCAGTTCTAGTTCAGTTCTAGTTCAGTTCTAGTTCAGTTCTAGTTCTAGTTCAGTTCTAGTTCAGTTCTAGTTCAGTTCTAGTTCAGTTCTAATTTAGTTCTATAAAAATATAAAATAATACAACTTAAATATTATTTTGGAACTAAAAATAATTACAATTTTAATTATGTAAATCAATAATGTTTATTAAAAATTAACTATAAATACATTTTATCCCACCACTTAATTACAGACCATGTTGCCCGTCATGCTAAGTCACACACCTTCCGGAGCATCGATTAAACAACTTGAACATTTTGGTCAACTTATGAAATCTGGACATTTCCGTAAATTTGATCGTGGATATTTGCGCAATCAACTCGAATACAATCGTATGACACCACCCGATTATGATTTGAACAAGGTCAAAGTACCCGTGGCCCTCTACTACTCAATGAACGATATGCTGGTGTCGACGACGGGCGTTGATCGTTTAGCACGTGAATTGCCACAAGTTATCGACAAGTATTTGGTGCCCATGGAAAAGTTTAATCATTTAGATTTTCTATGGGCAATCGATGTTAAAACACTTGTCTATAATCGTCTTGTACGGAATATAAGACGTGTAGAGAATTTCAAATTAAAGCATAGCGCTAATTTAGCAGCAAATATGCAGCAACAACAACAGCAGCAGCAGCAGCAACACCACCAACAACGTCAGGAATTAATAAATAATCAACATACAGTTCCACTACCAGCTATGCTGCCACCTCAACTACAACCAAATCTAGCGATAGCTAGTGTTAATGCTCCAATTATGGCCAATCCAACGGCCACTACAACTGCACGAACTATAACTACTACTCATATACAGGCAGTCCAGCAACAGCAACAAACTCAGCCGCAACCCACACAGCAGGAACAGCAACCAGAGCAATTGCAAACCTTGCCAAGTATCATGACAACTGCGTGAAATTTAAAATGAGCAGTGTGATTTTTTTAAACAAAAAATTAAAAATCAATATTTAATAATTATGTTTCCTAGACATGACTATAAATTTGTATTAAGGCTATTCACAGTTTAAAATTGCACAAATATTTAAACTGTGAATTCTGAAAAACATTAACAACATTTCTGAAAACACATTATTATTAAAAATTTAGATTTTTTATGTTGGAGTTTAAAAAAAATCCACGATGTGACGTGTAAATGTAAAATGTATATTGACTGTGATGACAAATATCTACCAAAACTTCAATTTTTCCTTAATATAAAATCTTTCTGTTCCACCCATTTCCTCAGGCAATTTTCAAAACTATATATTTACACATTTATCATGAAATTTATTCTTACATTTCATTCCAGCTAAGTTCTTTATACTTCATTCGAATTTTCCTTTAACCGACTTTACATTTCATCGTCTTTAATTTTTTATCGAAAAATCCTACTTCTTTTATTCATTTAATTTATATTTCTTGTTTAATTTTTTTGTATTGTATTTTTATGTTATTTTTTTATCATGTACAAAACTAATTTAGTTTTATTAAGAACAGATTTATAAACTCAAGATGAAGCTTTTTTGTTTCTTGAAATTTTTGATTTTTGTTTAGCATGTAAATAGTTTGTAAAAAAATTAGTTTTAAAAAAAATTGTAATAGTTTTTTTGTGCAAATAAAAGTTATTAAATAAAATTAAAATACGTTTATTTTCTGTACTGCAAAATTCTTGAATCAAACACCAAATAAGACCCAAAACTACGGGTTTGTTTGATGCAAATACCATATTAGGACAACAGGACCAATTCTGGAATATAGCTGACTTTGAATAAGTTTTGTCTTTACGGAAACAACCTAGGCCGGCTTTTTCCGTAGAGAATACATGAAAGGAAAATTAAGCAGATTTAAACTAGAAGTCAACTGGAACTGAACTAGAACTGAACTGGAACTAAACTGGAATTAAACTAGAACTGAACTAGAACTGAGCTAAACCTGAACTAGAACTGAGCTAGAACTGAACTAGAACTGAACTTGAACTGAACTTGAACTGAACTAGAACTGAACTAGAACTGAACTAGAACTGAACTAGAGCTGAACTAGAACTGAACTAGAACTGAACTAGAACTGAACTAGAACTGAACTAGAACTGAACTAGAACTCAACTAGAACTGAACTAGAACTGAACTAGAACTGAACTAGAACTGAACTAGAACTGAACTAGAACTGAACTAGAACTGAACTAGAACTGAACTAGAACTGAACTAGAACTGAACTAGAACTGAACTAGAACTGAACTAGAACTGAACTAGAACTGAACTAGAACTGAACTAGAACTGAACTAGAACTGAACTAGAACTGAACTAGAACTGAACTAGAACTGAACTAGAACTGAACTAGAACTGAACTAGAACTGAACTAGAACTAGAACTGAACTAGAACTGAACTAGAACTGAACTAGAACTGAACTAGAACTGAACTAGAACTGAACTAGAACTGAACTAGAACTGAACTAGAACTGAACTAGAACTGAACTAGAACTGAACTAGAACTGAACTAGAACTGAACTAGAACTGAACTAGAACTGAACTAGAACTGAACTAGAACTGAACTAGAACTGAACTAGAACTGAACTAGAACTGAACTAGAACTGAACTAGAACTGAACTAGAACTGAACTAGACTGAACTAGAACTGAACTAGAACTGAACTAGAACTGAACTAGAACTGAACTAGAACTGAACTAGAACTGAACTAGAACTGAACTAGAACCGAACTAGAACTGAACTAGAACTGAACTAGTACTGAACTAGAACTGAACATCGCGATAAGGAATTATTTGCGGTACAAGTTATCTGTTAGCATTTTAAAATGTTTAAGAAAAACACTTACATACGAAGCTGAGTAGTTTTCATACAAAATTTTAAAATTGTTTTCTTTTTGAATTCGATCTATTAATTTTTACTTCTGGCAATACTACACTACTGTGAAAATGTCGCCTTAAGGTATACTTTACATTTTGCTAAATAAATTATAACATAATGCTGCTTCAGCGTTTTTTAAAACACTTGCAAACTAAATAAATCTTTAGTTTTATAATTATAAAATTAATTTTATATCTCAAAAAAAAGAATACAATTTGAATTATTCAAAAAATAGCATCACACTCCAACCAATAATACTATCACTCTCCAACCATATAGGTACGTAGTTACAAGAAAGTTTTTTAACAAGTAAGAAATTATAGTCGGGCGAGGCCGACCATATAATACCCTACACCTTTGACAAAAATATAATGTGATTTAGTTGCCATAATAAAGCATTTAAGTTGAATTGTACCTTGCCTTAGATATACATACTTAAGCCGTTTATTGTTGAATAAAATTGTGGACATTTAAGTGAAATTTTGATGGGGGCTTTTCATAGGGGCTAGGGTCATATGAGAACCTATTATTATGGAATTCGTGGGGGTCATCAAGTCTTGTATACAACTTGGTTATTGCAGCTTTTTGTCGAGATATGAGTATATTAAACATAATTATGAACTTAAAAGCCCTATTCGGCGGGTTCAGTTGTATGGGGGCTAGGTGAAATAATGGACCGATGTAAACCATTTTCACCAGGCTTCATCTACGGTACCATAAAAGATCATGTGCCAAATTTCATTGAATTATCTCCAAAATTGCGACCTGTAGTTTGATTACAAGTTTTAAAAGCCCTATTCGGGGGTTCAGTTGTATGGGGGCTAGGTGAAATAATGGACCGATATTAACCATTTTCAATAGGCTTCGTCTACGATACCATAAAAGATCATGTGCCAAATTTCATTGAATTATCTCCAAAATTGCGACCTGTAGTTTGATTACAAGTTTTAAAAGCCCTGTTCGAGGGATTCAGTTGTATGGGGGCTAGGTGATATAATGGACCGATGTAAACCATTTTCAACAGGCTTCATCTTCGGTACCATAAAAGATCATGTGCTAAATTTTATTGAATTATCTCCAAAATTGCGACCTGTAGTTTGATTACAAGTTTTAAAAGCCCTATTCGAGGGGTTCAGTTGTATGGGGGCTAGGTGAAATAATGGACCGATCTTAACCATTTTCAATAGGCTTCGTCCCTGGGACAATAGAAGATCATGTACCAAATTTCATTGAATTATCTTCAAAATTGCGACCTGTAGTTTGATTACAAGGATTACAAGCCCTATTGGGGGGTTCAGTTGTATGGGGGCTAGGTGAAATAATGGACCGATCTTAACCATTTTCAATAGGCTTCGTCCCTGGGACAATAGAAGATTATGTACCAAATTTCATTGAATTATCTTCAAAATTGCGACCTGTAGTTTGATTACAAGGTTTACATGGACGGACGGACGGACGGACAGACGGACAGACGGACGGACAGACGGACGGACATAGCTAAATCGACTCAGAAAATGATTCTGAGCCGATTGGTATACTTTAAGGTGGGTATAGGACCAATATTATTGTGCGTTACAAACATCAGCACAAACCCAATATACCCTCCCCACTGAAGTGGTGTAGGGTATAATAACGAAAACACATTCGTTATTAAAACTTACAAAAAAAAAAAATTTCGTAAGTGACATTTAATGACGATTAACAAAAAAGAAATGAAAGAAAGAAAAAAATCCAACTCCCTGGATGTCTGGCTGTTGAAATGACATTGATACATTGAATGCAGTTTAAATTGCAAATATGTCTTCTTGCTGTCATTGTTGTTATTTTTGTTGCTGTTCGAAATGTCTCTTAAAACAATTCATTAAACCTTGTTGTTTCTTATTTCTTTTAATACGTATGTTTTTTTTTTTTTCATTTGTATTTGCTTTAGTTTTAATTGCAGTTTTTGTTTCGTTTCCTGACATCTCTCTGCATTCGTTTTCAGTTCTTTTACCCAATATTCCTTAACACAAACTAATAGTTGAAGTAAATGAAATAAAATTGAAAGAAAATTTTGTCTTAAAAGTACTTAATACTTACATTCATTCGCATTGGAAGAAACTGCGAGAAAAGAGAAAGTTTTTTAATATGGCAAATTTAACGAAATCTTCCGTTGAGCTGAAAGGAATATTCGGTTTAAACTGAAAATTGAATTTCTATTATTATTCGGCGGTAAGAGAAAAATCTGTTGAATCCGTTTGTGAAGGTTTGAAAGAGGAACTTCTTTAAAATATCGAGCACATGTTTTACTTTCCATATTCGAAGAAATTTTCCCGGTATATTGTTTAACTCGAATTAAGAAAATGTTAATTAAAATAACAAATACCAACCGAATAGTACGCCCTGAAGAAAACTATTTCGGTAGGTCTTTTGAAAAATCGTATTTTGTGCGTATGAAGAAATAAAACAAATTTTATTTCGTTGTTGTTGTTGTTGTTTTTATTCGAAATTGAATACTCTGTAGAATTTAAGAGTAGTGGTAGAAATGTATGACGAGTGACAGTTAAAGGATTTAATTATAGAGAACTTGTGAATTGTTAAAATTTTTGATGCTTTTACCAGGTTTAAGGTATGGGGCTAATGATATTCTCTAAGGGGCCTATTATACTCCGACTTAAGAGCGTCTATAGAAGGTCTTCACCTGTGGGTCCTATTGTGTTTTCAACAGACGGACACACAGGCTGTTAGACGGACATAATAAAATAGTCTTAGGATCAAATTAGTAAATATGGTCTTTGGTTCAAGTCTTATATTTCGATATATTTTTTGGTGGTTATATAATTATACAAGCCAACAAAATTTGCAAAATGAAACCTAGAGACCAATGTATACTTTTGAGCTCAACTCGAATCTCTTAAGTATATTTTGAGCTGAACTCGAATTTCAAAAACTATCCATCAAATCAGGGTTTCGAGTTTTGATAACCTATATGTTTATAAAATCCACTTTTTTTAGCAATATTTAAGAATTTATAACAGTCCGAAGACAATCCCAATTTTAAAATTCTAAATTAACGCTTAATCTCTTTCATAACTCCTTCCATTTTACAAAAAATTCAACGGACAATATCTCAGAAAATACTAAGGATTTTTAAACAAGTAAAAAATTACATATGCCAATAATGTTTCAGTCCAGCTAAATCCGAATCTGGTCCTATAGTTTCTTCATCACATCAAGTTTTAAAGAAATTGTGCCGCCCTGAAGATGGATTTTTGCTCATATCTCCATTTGACAAAAACTTCAACGGGAAATATCTCAGAAAATACTAGAGATTTTCAAACAAGTAAAAAATTACATTGGAAAATAATGTTTCAGTCCAGCTAAATCCGAATCTGGTCCTATAGTTTCTTCATCACAACAAGTTTTAGAGAAATCGTACCCTGAAGATGGATTTTTGCTATATATCCGCTATTTATGCAGGGATTTTGCTGATTTTATATAGGAAACTTCTCGAAGGCATGTCTGGCAGAATTATTGAAGATTTGGACTCCAAAAATACCAGGGTCTTCATACTAACACACATACCTATAGATAGACAGACCGGCGGACGTGGCTTATTTGACTCCGTGACAACAAGGATCCAGAAAATATATTCTTTATAGGGTCAGAAAATTATATTTTAGAAATTACAAACGGAAATTTGGAATACCCTTCTCACTACTCCGAGGGCATGTTACCTTGATGAAATACCTCATCTTGGTGTTATTGCAAACCAGGGGAAAAGAGGTACTATAAACTGGTGATTACAATGTATCATCGGCCTTTTCTTAGAATGATTTGACATGGGGCCGAATCAGAGAGCCACATAATCTGCTAGATAACCTTGTTCTTGATAGTCAGTTGGTTGAGGTTCCTTCGGGAATCACGTAGTGACTGTGGTTTAAATCCAAATTCGCGGGAAGAGAATGTCGTTTAAAGGACTGATGAAATCTATAATTCGGTGCTGTTGCCGAAGTCAACAGATACCCCACAGAGGACTAAGCGCTGAAAATAAGTTGGTGTTAAATGTATATGATACAGGATGAATGTAGAGGTATACGGGTCTTTCCCGCCTCGGCTTATTTGATGGATTCGTGTTTTGATCTACCGAATATGTCTCTAGGTGCTGTTGCCGACTCAACAGTCGCCATCCCATCTACGTGATTGTTAACGGAAGTGATGTTGTTTCATCTCGGAAATTAAGCAATCGCTTCAAAATTTTTGTTGAAGATATCTCGAAGAGAGATAAAGATATAACAGAGGTTAGACCCTTATTTTAAAGTCGTCGGATATGACCTTCTGATATAAGTTTATAAAAGTATATAAATTAAAGTTGTTCTAACGTTTGAAGAGGTTCATTTAAACAGTACGTTAAGAACGTCTCATATAAGGTAAAAACAGATACAAATTGAGGTCAAAATTAGATTCCTTTTGGAATTTGGCGCCGTTAGAACGTGTCAAATATGATAAAAAAGATTAGGTTTTTCAAATTAGGATCACAATGGGATTAATCCTTTGAAAATTATATACTGGTCTCTAGGTTGGATTATGTTATTTAAAAGATCTGCAATACGAAGTTATAGTAAAATGGTCGGGTGATATCGACTTATAATAATAGTTAGACATATACGACAACTGAATAGAATTCAAACGTTTAGTACCTGTCTAGAGAAAATCTCTTAATAATCAACTTGTTTATTTCGATCATCTTTATATGTTTTCCCTACCTGTTTTTCTTTGCATTTTCTTTATATATTTTCTCTATATTTTTGTTCTTTGCAACAACTGCAAATAACACACTTAAAAATTCAAAAGATAAATTACATTTAGTTTCATCACTAATTAATAGATGTCCTGATACTCCTATCGTTTCTGTCACAAGATAATGACAAATTTTTCGGTAAAAGGTGTGTTTTATTTTCGAAATTCTAAAAGCAATTCAAAAGAAAATCTTTTCAAAGAACACAAAAACACCCCTTAAAATACAAAACTAAACTTTGAAAATATAAACTTAAAATATTAGAAATTTCATTTTAAGCGAAAGTATGGGAGGGGACGGACGGACGGACGACTGTCCCAAAACACTCATTATTCAAAAAGAACTGCCAGGCACTAGATGAACGTGTTCACTTTCAAAACTAATTTCCTAAAACGAATGGAAACTCAAACCAGCACGAAGCAGACGATGACATAAATTCCCTGCAATTTGAAGTAGATTTTCTTCTACTCCAAAGAAAACAAGTAAGAAATTATAGTCGGGCGAGGCCGACCATATAATACCCTACACCTGTCACAAAAATAAAATGTGATTTTGTTTTCATAATAAAGCATTGTAGTTGAATTGTACCTTGCCTCAGATACACTTAAGCCTTTTATTGTTGAATAAAATTGTGGACATTTAAGTCAAATTTTGAAGGGGGCTTTGTATAGGTGCTATGGTCAAATGAGACCCTATAATTATAAAATTCATGAGAGTCATCAAGGCTAGTATAGCACTTGGTTTTGCAGCTTTTTGTTGAGATACGAGTATATTAAACATAATTATGAATTTAAAAGTCCTATTCGTCGGGTTGGGGGCTAGGTAAAATAATGGACCGATGTTAACCATTTTCAATAGGCTTTGTTTCCGGTACCATAGAAGATCATGTGCCAAATTTCATTGAATTATCATCAAAATTGCGACCTGTAGTTTGATTACAAGTTTTACAAGCCCTATTCCGGGGTTCAGTTGTATGGGGGCTAGGTGAAATAATGGACCGAAGCCTATTTTCAATAGGCTTCGTCCCTGAGACAATAGAAGATCATGTACCAAATTTCATTGAATTATCTTAAAAATTGCGACCTGTAGTTTGATTACAAGGTTTACAAGCCCTATTCAGGGGTTCAGTTGTATGGGGGTTGGTGAAATAATGGACCGATGTTAACCATTTTCAATAGGCTTTATCTCCGGTACCATAGAAGATCATGTGCCAAATTTCATTGAATTATCATCATAATTGCGACCTATAGTTTGATTACAAGGTTTACAAGCCCTATTCCGGGGTTCAGTTGTATGGGGGCTAGGTGAAATAATGGACCGATCTTAACCATTTTCAATAGACTTTGTCCCTGGGACAATAGAAGATCATGTACCTAATTTCATTGAATTAATTTCAAAATTGCGACCTGTAGTTTGATTACAAGGTTTACATAGAATCAGAAAATGATTCTAAGCCGATTGGTATACTTTAAGGTGGGTATAGGACCAATATTATTGTGCGTTACAAACATCAGCACAAACCCAATATACCCTTCCCACTAAAGTGGTGTAGGGTATAAAAAGGCCACTGAATGCGTGTAACTGTAAGGTGTTTGTATGTTTTTAGGGGAACGCTAATGATGTTATTGAAGTTGTTTCTTCTATAAGTTTCACTGGCAGGACATAATACTTTACTCTTCTCAGTTTATTACAAAAGGTGTATTTTCTTTCCGTTTGCCCCAAAAAACAACAAACAACTTGAATATAATACTTGAAAATTTGTCTAGGTAAAGCTACTAGCAGCACCTCCTGCTGCATCATAATTTCCATTTATTATTGTCCTTTGGTAAACACTTGGGAGGTAAATGTTTGTAGACTTTATTATAAATGTTTTTGTTGTTTTTCAAGTGTTTTTCTTCTTCGTTGGCAGCATAATTTTGTTAATTCTCCTTTAAAGTCCTTGAGTAGTATTTATTAGAACAAATAGTTTATTATTTTTTGTTGAATGAAATTCAAGTGGTAGGTAGTTTGGGGCGTGTATAAATGTTAAATTAATATTTGCACCTTTTTTGTTAAAGTATGACTGACACTCATACATAAAGGGATGTTGCTTCATTATTGTTATAATTTTAAATGAATATTTTTATTCAATGTTTTCCCAGTACCATCCCCTATTTTTGCTACACCATTTGCAATTGTATTACGACAATTTGAACTTGCCCTCTAAAATTCAATTAATTACTTCTTAGAAGTTTTTGCTCTCTATTGAAAATTTCATTAACTTGATCGATTTATTTCTAAATACATTGGGAAATGGTGTAGTATTTAATTTATTTTCCCTTTTAGTTGCTTTTGATAGAGTCACTTAAACTACTTATAGAGAATTACTTATATAATAGTAGATTTGAGTGCTGTAACTAAAAGTTGAAATATTCTTCATTAACTTTATTAATTTAAGCTCTTGTGCAAATTTGACAAAGTTTTACTACGTACAAGGGTTAAATTATGAATTTCTTTTGAGAACACGAAATTAAGAAGTTTTGCTAAATATGTATTTAACTCTTTAAATGTCAAGTTTTAATAAATAATGAAAGTATGTATTATTATAAAGATAGAAAATTTTCAGAAATTTAACTACTACAAGCAAATCTATGAAAAAGTTGCAATAGTTAGTAAAATTTGGAAAAATTAATAATTAACAAAAATTACAAAATTAAAACCAAATCCTTAATATTTGGTACTAAACAACTAAAAAATATCTCCATTATTAATTTATTATTAATAGTTCTTCCGAATACAAATAAGTTATCTTTACTAAAGCAGCATTTCTTAAAAAAGTATCACTTTAATTTATTTTCCCAATAACCACAAATCACAAAAAATAATATCCAATATTAACGACAAAATATATAAATAATCAATATCTTTTGTTAGCTATTAGACAACAGCAATAAAAGGAAAGCAGTTTAATCGTTAACTGTCATAAGTACTTTACACTATGGGTACAAGTACTAGGGCTAATACAGCCATTAAACAATGTTATTTTTTTCAACCACAAAAACTATTCTACTATTTCTGTCAATTCGGCAAAAATAATGGAAAAATCAAAAAACAGCCATTAATACAAAAAACAACTAATGTTTTGTAAAGATTTTTTAGCACCCTCACCCAAATCCCCCACTTATTTATCCTGATATATGAATGTAGTTTAGTAACATGAATTAAATACGATAATACCATACTAACACACTAACACATTGATATAAATCCATACAATATCTGGTTACTTAATACAAAATACAAATATAGAATTTGTATAATATAACAGGGTTGGACAGATAGATAGATAGATAGATAGATAGATAGATAGATAGATAGATAGATAGATAGATAGATAGATAGATAGATAGATAGATAGATAGATAGAAGATAGATAGATAGATAGATAGATCGATAGATAGATAGATAGATAGATAGATAGATAGATAGATAGATAGATAGATAGATAGATAGATAGATAGATAGATAGATCGATAGATAGATAGATAGATAGATAGATAGATAGATAGATAGATAGATAGATAGATAAATAGATAGATAGATAGATAGATAGATAGATAGATAGATAGATAGATAGATAGATAGATAGATAGATAGATAGATAGATAGATAGATAGATAGATAGATAGATAGATAGATAGATAGATAGATAGATAGATAGATAGATAGATGATAGATAGATAGATAGATAGATAGATAGATAGATAGCTAGATAGATAGATAGATAGGATAGATAGATAGATAGATAGATAGATAGATAATAGGAAGAAATGTAGGTAGAAACAATTTTGGGTTAGATGGCAAATTCTAGTATATCCGACAAAAGAATAACAACTTTCCATCCCTGTTTACAACAACCATGCCGACGATGATGACATTTTAAGCCAACAACAAGAATAAATACTCATATACAAACAAAAACTATCTATTGTTTTTTTAGTGCGCGTTCAGCAGAAAAATTGTTTTAGTTTTTCCAAAGCTTTAACAGTGAACGAACTAAGTAATAAAATTGTATGAAATTCTATGGATGAAAATAATTTTATATTGTTTCCTTTTTTACGAGTATTTTTCTCTTGTCCTGTATTTTATTTTTGTTTATTTGGTTTATGTGGTTTGAAAGATTATATTTTGATTCTTGTGAAAAAAGAGAACAAAACAAAATGTTTATATGTAACTAAAAAAGCGTTCCAATTTCAAAAAAATATATATTTGTATTTACTTTACTAACAGCTCGCTTGTGTAAAGATTAGAATAAAAAATGATGCTGATGATGTTAAATTTTTCAAAGAAAGAGGGATTTTATGTTACAAATAAAACTAAAAACAATTAAATCTTTTTGTTTAAGCTTTTTAAATTATACAAATGCCTTTAATCCCTACCATTTGGCCATTCATGCCACATTTAAAAATCTTCCAAGGTGTCATATACCAAATAAATTGATTTTTGATAATACAAAGTCCTAGAACAAAAAAAAAACACTACAAGTATTAATATTAAAGCAATTTCCTTACAGTCAATTGATTTTTAAAGAGATTGTATTGGGATGTTATTAAAAATAAAGGAATAGGAACAACAAAGAAAAGGAAACCAAATTAAATTAATATTGGAAAAATTCCTTAGTGCCATAAAAAATCATAGTAAAATGGAAAAACAATATCTTCATATGTATGTATGACAAAAAAAAAATCACTAAGTTTTAGTACATAAGATAAAGAATATAGGAAATTTGCATTTTCATTTCCTTTTTCCGGCCAACAAATTTTAAATGCTAAATAACAACAACTACAATAAGCACTAACACACAGTCAGCAAGTCAGTCAAGTTTTATTCTTACTTTTAAATCAACATCTTCATCCCACATAAGCCCACTTTAATACCATCTTAAGCTTTTTTCTCAAATACTCATACACATCAACGCTTTTCAACAAGCTGAACATCATTGTCAGTAACAGCAGCTCCATAACCTAGAAAGTGCCAACAAATTAGTAGCCTAGAAGTAAGGGAGGAGGCGATTCAAAAGAAATTGTAATTTTATAGAAATTGCGTACAATTACTGAGGCCAAGTGCCATGAGGTTGTTTAATTTATTGTATTTCTTAGATTTTTTTAATTTTATTGCCATCTGGAGGGAAATTGAAAATTTCATTTAATTGTATTTTTATTTATTTAAAATAAAATTAAGTAAATACAAGCTAAATTCTCCAAGAAGATAAATTGGAAATTAGCTTTGGGAAAGTTATGCATATGTATCGGGTAAATTAGGGAACAGTTTTCGGAAAATTAATCTATAATAAATAAAATCTTAATATATGTATATAGTAAAAAAGTCAGATCTAAGTCGGCTATACTTCCACTATAGGATCTTTTGCCATGTTATACACAACCTTTAAGAATCACCTGGTGTATAGTCTATAATATTTTCAGAAATCAGCTTCACTTCACAATATTTCACCATCTGCGTAGAAACCGTTAACTACTATAGACCGAACTATAGACTAGATTATAGACTAGACTATAGACTAGACTATAGACTAGCCTATATTCCAGACTATAGACTAGACCATAGAGTAGACTATAGACTAGACTATAGAATGGACTATAGACTAGACTATAGACTAGACTAGACTATAGAATAGACTATAGAATAGACTATAGAATAGTCTATAGACTATAGAATAGACTATAGAATAGTCTATAGACTAGACTATAGACAAGACTATAGACAAGACTATAGACTAGACTATAGACTAGACTATAGACTAGACTATAGACTAGACTATAGACTAGACTATAGACTAGACTATAGACTAGACTATAGGCTAGACTATAGACTAGACCATAGACTATACTATAGACTAGACTATAGACTAGACTGTAGACTAGACTATAGACTAGACTATAGACTAGACTATAGACTAGACTATAGACTAGACTATAGACTAGACTATAGACTAGACTATAGACTAGACTATAGACTAGACTATAGACTAGACTATAAACTAGACTGTAGACTAGACTATAGACTAGACTATAGACTAGACTATAGACTAGACTATAGACTAGACTATAGACTAGACTATAGACTAGACTATAGACTAGACCATAGACTAGACTATAGACTAGACTATAGACTAGACTATAGACTCGACTATAGACTAGACTATAGACTAGACTGTAGACTAGACTATAGACTAGACTATAGACTAGACTATAGACTAGACTATAGACTAGACTAGACTATAGAATAGACTATAGAATAGACTATAGAATAGTCTATAGACTATAGAATAGACTATAGAATAGTCTATAGACTAGACTATAGACTAGACCATAGACTAGACTATAGACTAGACTATAGACTAGACTATAGACTAGACTATAGACTAGACTATAGGCTAGACTATAGACTAGACCATAGACTAGACTATAGACTAGACTATAGACTAGACTGTAGACTAGACTATAGACTAGACTATAGACTAGACTATAGACTAGACTATAGACTAGACTATAGACTAGACTATAGACTAGACCATAGACTAGACTATAGACTAGACTATAGACTAGACTATAGACTAGACTGTAGACTAGACTATAGACTAGACTATAGACTAGACTATAGACTACACTATAGACTAGACTATAGACTAGACTATAGCCTAGACTATAGACTAGACTATAGACTAGACTATAGACTAGACTATAGACTAGACTATAGACTAGACTATAGACTAGACTATAGACTAGACTATAGCCTAGACTATAGGCTAGACTATAGACTAGACTATAGACTAGACTATAGACTAGACTATAGACTAGACTGTAGACTAGACTATAGACTAGACTATAGACTAGACTATAGACTAGACTATAGACTAGACTATAGACTAGACTATAGACTAGACCATAGACTAGACTATAGACTAGACTATAGACTAGACTATAGACTAGACTATAGACTGGTCTATAGACTAGGACTATAGACTAGACTATAGACTAGACTATAGACTAGACTATAGACTAGACTATAGACTAGACTATAGACTAGACTATAGACTAGACTATAGACTAGACTATAGACTAGACTATAGACTAGACTATAGACTAGACTATAGACTAGACTATAGGCTAGACTATAGACTAGACCATAGACTAGACTATAGACTAGACTATAGACTAGACTGTAGACTAGACTATAGACTAGACTATAGACTAGACTATAGACTAGACTATAGACTAGACTATAGACTAGACTATAGACTAGACCATAGACTAGACTATAGACTAGACTATAGACTAGACTATAGACTAGACTATAGACTAGACTATAGACTAGACTATAGACTAGACTATAGACTAGACTATAGACTAGACTATAGACTAGACTATAGACTAGACTATAGGCTAGACTATAGACTAGACCATAGACTAGACTATAGACTAGACTATAGACTAGACTGTAGACTAGACTATAGACTAGACTATAGACTAGACTATAGACTAGACTATAGACTAGACTATAGGCTAGACTATAGACTAGACCATAGACTAGACTATAGACTAGACTATAGACTAGACTGTAGACTAGACTATAGACTAGACTATAGACTAGACTATAGACTAGACTATAGACTAGACTATAGACTAGACTATAGACTAGACTATAGACTAGACCATAGACTAGACTATAGACTAGACTATAGACTAGACTATAGACTAGACTGTAGACTACTATAGACTAGACTATAGACTAGACTATAGACTAGACTATAGACTAGACTATAGACTAGACTATAGACTAGACTATAGACTAGACTATAGACTAGACTATAGACTAGACTATAGACTAGACTATAGACTAGACTATAGACTAGACTATAGACTAGACTATAGACTAGACTATAGACTAGACTATAGACTAGACTATAGACTAGACTATAGACTAGACTATAGACTAGACTATAGACTAGACTATAGACTAGACTATAGACTAGACTATAGACTAGACTATAGACTAGACTATAGACTAGACTATAGACTAGACTATAGACTAGACTATAGACTAGACTATAGACTAGACTATAGACTAGACTATAGACTAGACTATAGACTAGACTATAGACTAGACTATAGACTAGACCATAGACTAGACTATAGACTAGACTATAGACTGGTCTATAGACTAGACTATAGACTAGACTATAGACTAGACTATAGACTAGACTATAGACTAGACTATAGACTAGACTATAGACTAGACTATAGACTAGACTATAGACTAGACTATAGACTAGACTAGACTAGACTGTAGACTAGACTATAGACTAGACTATAGACTAGACTATAGACTAGACTATAGACTAGACTATAGACTAGACTATAGACTAGACTATAGTAGACTATAGACTAGACTATAGACTAGACTATAGACTAGACTATAGACTAGACTATAGACTAGACTATAGACTAGACTATAGACTAGACTATAGACTAGACTATAGACTAGACTATAGACTAGACTATAGACTAGACTATAGACTAGACTATAGACTAGACTATAGACTAGACTATAGACTAGACTATAGACTAGACTATAGACTAGACTATAGACTAGACTATAGACTAGACTATAGACTAGACTATAGACTAGACTATAGACTAGACTATAGACTAGACTATAGACTAGACTATAGACTAGACTATAGACTAGACTATAGACTAGACTATAGACTAGACTATAGACTAGACTATAGACTAGACTATAGACTAGACTATAGACTAGACTATAGACTAGACTATAGACTAGACTATAGACTAGACTATAGACTAGACTATAGACTAGACTATAGACTAGACTATAGACTAGACTATAGACTAGACTATAGACTAGACTATAGACTAGACTATAGACTAGACTATAGACTAGACTATAGACTAGACTATAGACTAGACTATAGACTAGACTATAGACTAGACTATAGACTAGACTATAGACTAGACTATAGACTAGACTATAGACTAGACTATAGACTAGACTATAGACTAGACTATAGACTAGACTATAGACTAGACTATAGACTAGACTATAGACTAGACTATAGACTAGACTATAGACTAGACTATAGACTAGACTATAGACTAGACTATAGACTAGACTATAGACTAGACTATAGTCTATATATATATAGACTATAGATTAGACTATGTACTAGTATATAAATATATTTATATAAAATCTTGCGACAAATCTTGCCATAGCTAACCTCCTTTTGTAATAACTTCTTCATCCACCATATAACTACTCTTAGTTCCATTATAAATATTTCATTGTTAACGTAAATGAAAGTTTTTGTGTAAATGTAACTTTTACACAAGTGTTAAAGTAAATTTGTTAGAGAGTGTGTGTGTATGTGTGTGTGTATTTTAACCAAAAATAAACTTTATTGTCTAAACAATGTTTTATGCTAATTGACATTAATTACTTTTGGTGTTGCATATAGTTGTATTTACAAACACAATAGACAAATGTAATTAAATGTCTTAATTTAGGGAAATTGATTAGAGGGAGCTTTTAAAGGAGAAAAGAAATTGAAAATTAAATAAAGTGGTGAAAGAAAAAATAAGTATTTCGAAAAAAGATCAAAATATGCAAGAAGTTTCTGTAAGAAAATATTAATTTTGTTATTTTTTAACAAAAAAATTAGAAAGAAATCTCGCAATTAAGAGTATTTTTAAACATAATTAGAAGTTATATTAATCAAAAAAGAAACTCATAGAAACAAATTCCAGTGAAAAAATTTATTTGAATAACATAAAAAACTATTTCAAAAGAATACCTTGAAGCTAAAAAGATTGTTAATGATCATGGCACTTTAGTTTGTGGTAAAAGTGTTAAGAACTTTAAGAAATCATCTATTTTAATTGGAGTTCAGCAAATTATCGTGGTATACTTTCTATGCTTTAATTTCTAAACTTCCATGGAAAATTTGTGAGACCACAAATTATGTAGCTTATTGACCTGATGTTAAAAAAATATTTAAATATATAATGGTTTTCTGCATGCGTTAATTATGTTTTTTTTTACTATTTTAAATATAACATTGTTTCACCATACTTATTAGAAAAATATTAGAAGTTTTTAAAACAAAAATTAAACATCAAAATCTCATTATAATTTTCCCTTATATACATGCACAGAAGCTATTTTTTATTGGAGAAATACTTGCAACATGTAGAAAACTAACTAAAGTAACTGAGAGTACAGAAAATCCAATTGAAAACCACTTAAAAAACTAAGTTTTTCTGATGATATTTTTACTGTTGCCACACAGCAAGCAGCAGCAGTAGCACTGGCAACATGTAATAAAAATGTTTTGTTTACCATAAAAACAGGACTTTGTTGCAAAGTTTTTTTTAATAATTTTTTTGTGTTTTTTGCCAATGTTTTGTAGTTGTAATATAAACTTTATTTTTAACGATAATTTTATTTTAAGTGCCGCTTATGACATTTTTGCAACAAATGTTTGCCCTCAGCAAATGAAACAAAGAAAATTGTTAAAAAAAAGTATAGTAGAGGAAGTAATAAGGATCGAAATGTTAAGAAAAGTAGATTATTACATTTTTATACTTGTAACAAGTTGTTCTTAACTGCTGAACATGGTATCATATCGTGAACAATGAGGAAAGAATGTAAATAATGAAAAGAGAAAGAAAGAAAGCAAAGATTAGAAAATCATATTAATTTATTAAATATTATTTTATGTGGTAGAGACTAAGTGGGCTCGAAAAAGGAATCATAAAACTTTATACATTCATAGTAATCGATTCCATGGAAACTCTAAATTAATTGATTCATGGTCTTGGTTCTATCTGAAATCCTTTCAGCTAATTTTAAATCGTTCTTTTCCTAACATTCCAAGATAAAATATTAAAGCTCATTACTTTCGAAAGCTCTTTGACATCAGCTGTCTTTCCAAATTTCCAAGCTGAACAGTAATTTTAAATAGATTTTGCAAGAATTTCGAACATTATGTTCCAGCAAAGTTCTGAATGTAGTTTTAGATTCCAAGAGGCGATCATAATCTATTTTATTGCAGGAAATATCGGTTAAAATATTTTAAGGGATCCAGAGAGTATGGTTACAACAAAACTAACCTTGATCAATTATCGCGTTCCCATGACTGTATCAACTTCCTTCCTATAAATATTTATAAATTGCCAAAACTCTTTCCAAACTAGAAAATACTGTGATGAACGTCTTTGTACCCCCTAGATTTGCATCCGAGAAGAGATACTATCTGATAATGACAAAGGGATTTGCATCCAAGAAAATAGATACTATCCGTGATTCGGGTCAACCGGAAGCTTTAATTGAAGAAATTTTCGCTTGTGGTATACCTGAGTTCCAAACAGGTACCAGGGATACTAGTTGTCATCATGAATTGTCCCCTATTGGCTAAAGTTAAGGTGGCTATGGTTCAAAACCCAAATCGCGAGGATCGAGTTCATAGTCCATCCTTTACCAATGATTGCCTCTTATGATCGGAAAGCGATGATCGGATGATCATAGGCTTGAGCATAGAGTAGGTGATATTCTACTGCATGATCATAGTATACGATAGCCTGAAGTTTGGAAATCTAGATCGTTCTGTGTATATAGTAGACGATCCTCTAATGTAAAGAATTGAAAGCCGTCCATAACTTACTATATAAAATAGAAGACCTATTAGGGTAAAGAGTAAATGATACTTTAGCATATAGGAAAAACGATCTCCTAGTTACTGTATATAATAGAAGACCTATTATTGTAAAGAGTAAACGATCCTCTATACAGAAAAGACGATCTCCTAGTGTTTAGAGTAGACGATCATCTAGTAGAAAATGAGATCATACAGTGTATAAAGTAGAGAAGAATATTCTATTATATAGTGCATGAAGTCGGAAATTATCTAGTGTATAAAGTAGACGATCCTCTACATTATATATTAAACGATCATATAGTGTGTAAATGATCACCTTGTGATCGTTCTAGTATATTCTAGTGCCTCTTATGATCAGGATCTCGTGTTCTTCCGACGATATGTATACCTTCTTACTCGGTTATATTGGTCCTAGAAAAATCTTGCCTAAGCTAAACATTCCTTCCCTTTTTTCCTTTCCCAATTGACTAAACGCCTCTGACTTTCTTCTTTGCCTCTCAGCAGTTGAATCATTTTATAATTTTAATTTAATATTTCTGTTTGATTGTTTTTTTTTTTTTTTTTGGTTCTTTTTAATACTACCGCTTTTGTTTCAGCTAAAGTATGTTTTTATATGTATTTATGTTTATGCAAAAATATGCATGTATGTATAAGTAAGTCCTATTGGGTTCGTCTGGGTATTTAAAAATGTATGCGTTTGTTTGCATTTGGCATTTATTTCATATTTGAAATTCAATTAACATTAATAAAGGATAATGGTTCAATATTATATTTATTTTTGTTATTTTTTTTTCAATAAGCCTTGTTCGCACAAAGGCATATACTTTACTGTAAATGTATTCTGTTTTAGTGGTATCAATTACACTGTTTCCATATGGAAAAAGAAGTCGTTGTGTGAAACGAATATTGAGGGTCTATTAAGGGTCTTATTACTAAATATCAGAGATATGATGATTATCATGCTTCAGAGCTAAATTATTTGCAATCAACATGTCATTAGAATTTCCCATCTAGGAATTGGTGTAAATAAAATTATTTATTTTGAGTTTATTTTTTCAAATGGACTTTAAAGCCAGTGCATACAAAGTGCACGTTTGTTCAGTGGGTAAAGAGACTTTTAATGATATTTAATCCTTAATTAAAATGGTTGTTAATGGTCAAGCATGAATTTGTTTTTATTTCATTCAAATAACATACATACATATGTATATTTTATTTGCCATTTGGCTTTTAATGAACTAAAGTTTATGATCAAATACATAAATTTTATGAACACATTTTAAAATGCAAAATTGGAAATAATCAGAATTTTTTCAAATTTTTCAAAGAAGGAGTCTTAAGTCTTATCGTTTTAGTTCTAGGAATAGTACTTCCTGCTAGAGCTCATTTATATCTGATCATCTAAGAGGCAAGACCAAAGTCATCATCACGATCGTATAGAGTACATGATCGTCTAGTGCTTAGAGTAGACGGTTGTCTAAAGCTACTAGAGGAACGCAGTAGGAAATAGTCTTGTTTATATCTCCTAGTGTATAGAGTAGCTAATAATATACTGCTTATATGTGGTAAACGATCGCTTAGAGTATGGTAAAGTCGATCGTTCAATGTATACAATTAAAAATCGTTTATTGTACAGAGTCCATCCATCCATCCATACCATCGACTTTACTTTATATAATAGAAAATCTATTAATCTATAGAGTAGACGATCCTCTAGAATATAGAACAGACGATCGCCTAGTGTAGATGATCATCTAGTGCTTCAAGTGATAGCCTTTTAGTATATATGTAAAATAAGAGATCATCCAGAGTATAAATTAGAGTAGAGTAGACTATAATGAAGTCGAAGATTCTCTAATGTATAAAGTAAACTATTCCCTACGTCATAGAATAAACGATCTTGTGTCTATGGTAGATGATAATCTACTGCTTACAAGTGGTAGACGATCGCTTAGAGTATGGTATAGAGTAGATGATCCTCTAAAGTAAAGAATTAAAGATCGTTCATAGTACAGAGTCATACCAGCGACTTAACATTATATAATAGAAATTAATGTATAGAGTAGACGATTCTCTACAATATAGAGCAGACGATCGCCTAGTGTATAGAGTAGGCGATCATCTAGTGTTTGAAGTTAACGATCCTCTAGTATATAACGATCCTCATCCAGTGTATAAAGTAGAGTAGAGTAGACTATCATCTAGTGCATGAAGTCTAAGTCGACGATTCCCATTATAAAATACACGATCTTCTATAAAAAAATGATATAGTGTACACGATCTTCTAGTATTGTGATCGTCTAGAATATAGAGCAGACAATCGTCTACCATATATAGGAATCGATTGTGTAGTGTATAGACTATCATCTAGTTATGAATTAGATGATTGATCCTGTAGTACAAAGCATAGACAATCTAGTGTCAAGAGGACATGATCATTAACTGTATAGCGTACACGATATTGTATTGTTTAGTGGACGATGCTATAGTGTATAGAAGCAGAAGATCGCTCAGTGTATAGAGTAAACAATCTTCTACTGTTTAGTAGACGATTCTCTAATTCAACGGTTCCCAAATGGGGGTCCGCGGACCCCTAGTGGTCCGTAGTAAAATCCTAGGGGGTCCGCGAAGACGAACGAAAAAAACCATGAATAAACAATATTCTGCTTTTATATGTATGTATGTACAAATATCTCCCAAATTTTTTGGTGACTTTTTTAATTTTATTTCTTCGGTTGTTTATCAGGAAGAAGCTAGGCCCTACAAATTTATTGTATAACTTTTATAAATAAAGTATTGCGTGATTTGTAATTTTTATTTCCTGTATATGTACTGAAATAATGGTTTTTATTTCAGACAAATAATACTCTGCCTTACAATTAAATTAGGGATACTGGTACCGGAGTATGAAGTTTAATTCAAAGACAAGCTTATTACAGATTTAAGTTTATCAAATTGTAAGCAAAAGTGTTCTTGTTTGAAAGGACTAAAATTATATATTTCCAAAACAGAGGTGACTCTTTATGTATATCTTTATAAATATTCCAATCCGACGTGATACACAGATTTTAACTTGATTTTGTTGACCAATACATATTATTAAATTAACATCAGAAAATCCATAGCGTTTCGCGTAAATATGTAGCCAAAAACCATGAAGTAAAATAATTCGTTGGTATTTTAAAATTCAAATTTAAGTTCCAAATTCACAGTACTTTAACAAAGAGTTCAAATCATATATTATGCGGATAACGCATTCCGCAACAACATAGAAGAAGTCCAACTTTCTTATATTATTTTCCCGAAAACTTAGCTCACTTACTCAGTTCACCCTTTGCAATCGCAACAAATTTTTGAAACGTGACTCCTTAAGCACATGTGACAATATTTGATAAAGAAACCTTTTCGCTACCTTGAAGAAAAATGAACATGAAAGATCTCACGATCATAAAATTAAACATCATGTTAACATATCAACAAAGAAGTCATTCTATCTTCAAAACATGCAATTGAAAACCTATCTGAAATATTATATATTCGCAAAGTACGGGAATATTTTATAGATATGACATCTCTACATTTATTAGACCTAGGAATTAATGAACTAGGTCAATTTTCGGATGGACAATTATTTAGAACAATAAGATATCAAAATATGTATGTGGGTCCGCGAAATTAAATAAGTTCTTCAAGGGGTCCGCGAAGTAAAAATCGATGGGAACCGCTGCTCTAATTAATAGAGTACACGGTCTTCAAGTTTAGAGATTAGATGTTCTTCTAGTGTAGAGAGTTGACGATCCTCTAGGGTATAGAATAGACTATCGTCTAGTGTATAGGTTATTCGTTCGATCACTGTATAAAGTAAACGATATTCTATTGTTTAGTCAATGATCGTCTAATGTATGGATTTAACTAGCATCTAGTGTACAAATTAGATTGTCATGTAGTGTATGAAAAAGACAATGTAAAGAGTAGATGACGTTACTAGTATATGATCTTCTTCTGTTTAGCGCATGATCGCCTATTTATTAAAAGTTTGAAATATTGACAGAATTAAGCAAACTTATCTCTGTATGTGTTGAAAAATCTTTCTTCAGAAAAGAAGCTTTTCACAAACTAGCCGTGTTTTATAAAGATGAGTTTACAGTAAGATAAATATCAACAAATCTCGCTGAACACCCCTAATAACTTTTAAATTAATTCCACAGTTTTTCAATTAATTAATACAACAACAAACTCATTCATTGGCATTATTTTAGTCTATTTATTTACTTTGCGTTTTTGTCGTTTTCATCATCTAATAATGCATTTGCTTTAAGCGATTTTGTTTATTCCTATTGGTCTTACGAACCCAATTCAAGTAAGTGTGAATGTGTGCCAATCATTATTGTGAATTAATGATAAATGTGTCTTTTATCAGTAAATAAAGGTGTGTTGGTTTGTTACCTTAACATTAACAACACTAAATAGGTATTAATCCACCAAGAAAGAAAAAAACACAATAAAGTAAATAGTTTTTGCAATAACTCGGTTTTGTTTGTATTTTTCTTAACAAACTGGATTTAGTTTTTTTATTCATTCACCTCTTTCATGTCTAGTTGGACGGCGAAATAACAACAATAAAATATTGTCAAATTATTATTGAAATTTGAATTAAATAATTTTTTTTTTTTGGATTTTAGTTAAGTTAAGCGCTTGGTCTAACTAGCTTTATTTACAAGTATACTTTATAGTGTAGTTTTTTTTTTTGTCTACCGGTTTGTACAATTCACTGGAATTGTAATTTCATAAAGTTTGAATCACCTGTGTGTAAACTATTTGTATTTGGTGTGAGTGTATGTTTAAAACCTAAACTTGATTTAGAAAGGTGGAAATTTTTGTCTTATCTTTAAAGGTCAACAAATTGTTTGGGAAGTTAAATGCCAGAGAAATGATTTGATGAATCTGATGATTTTAATTTAATAGAAAAAAACATGTCAAAATCAATAAATTAAAACATAAAATTTTTTCAAGATCAAATATAACATTTTATGATGAAAAGAACCTGAATATATTATCTCGGAGATGGGAAATACTTTTGAAAAATTATCGAATTTTTGCGTTTTTCAAAAAAAATTTCTTGATCGTTTAAAAAGTGTTAATGAATATCCACTCTGTTTTGGAATTTGATTTAAGTAGATTTTATATAAAAACTGTTATCAGCTCTATTGACTTGACCGTTTTATTTTTATATTCTTTGAAACTTTTTTAAGTACATGATCGTCCAGTGCATAGAGTAAACGATATTTTATTATTTAGTGGACGATACTACAGTGTATAGAATAGACGAAACAATCTTCTTGATCTTTACACTGGACGATACTATAGTGATAGATAGATAGATAGATAGATAGATAGATAGTAATAGATAGATAGATAGATAGATAGATAGATAGATAGATAGATAGATAGATAGATAGATAGATAGATAGATAGATAGATAGATAGATAGATAGATAGATAGATAGATAGATAGATAGATAGATAGATAGATAGATAGATAGATAGATAGATAGATAGATAGATAGATAGATAGATAGATAGATAGATAGATAGATAGATAGATAGATAGATAGATAGATAGATAGATAGATAGATAGATAGATAGATAGATAGATAGATAGATAGATAGATAGATAGATAGATAGATAGATAGATAGATAGATAGATAGATAGATAGATAGATAGATAGATAGATAGATAGATAGATAGATAGATAGATAGATAGATAGATAGATAGATAGATAGATAGATAGATAGATAGATAGATAGATAGATAGATAGATAGATAGATAGATAGATAGATAGATAGATAGATAGATAGATAGATAGATAGATAGATAGATAGATAGATAGATAGATAGATAGATAGATAGATAGATAGATAGATAGATAGATAGATAGATAGATAGATAGATAGATAGATAGATAGATAGATAGATAGATAGATAGATAGATAGATAGATAGATAGATAGATAGATAGATAGATAGATAGATAGATAGATAGATAGATCGTCTAGTGTAGAGATTAGTTGGTCATTATGTATAGAGAGTGACGATCCTTTAATGTCTAAAATGTACTATTTAGTGTCTAGTGTATAGATTAGTCTATTGTATAAAGTGAACAATATTCTTTTGTTTAGTAGACGGTCGTCTAATGTATAGGTTTGACGATCCTCAAATTGTTTTGACTTCAAGTAAATAACGTAGAATTTTGAATTCTAATTTTCCTTGTTAAGACTCCAACCTTCCCAATTTCTTTTAATGGTATATATCCATTTAGTTCTAAGTCCTTTTTGAGCGATTACAACCAATACACCAAACCAAAAAAAAACTTATAAATAGGAAATTTAGGTCATGTCTATTATCTCTTTAAGCTTCTATACAGACGAATAGACGGTTGGTCTACAGAGTTTTCACAGATAGAAAACATTCAGCATATGTTTCTGCGAGCAATCTAAACCTATAAAAACAATCCCCCTAATATCTTAACACCAGACAGACCAGCAAGCTGCCGATCTTGTTAATACAAATATTAATATATCAACTATTAAATTCTTTAAAATATTATGATTGTACAACAAATAAACTGAGTCATTCGTTGCGAGATTATAAACATATTTGGCGGTTAAAACTAGTTTTAATATACTTTTGTTTCGTTTAATTTTAGCAGTTATTTCTTACAAAAGTCCACATTAGTAGCCACATTTTCTAAGAATATGACTTTTAACGAAGGCAAAGCAATATTAGCAAATTTATTAGTATTGATTGAATGGGTTTGTTTTTTTTTATATTAAAGGAAAAAATTAAATAAATAATAATAATAAAGACAAAAAACAAGAATTTAGTTAGATGGGAGAAAAGGTGATTTCGTTTAGTTGTAATGTAAATAAAGTTATTGATGAAAAACAGATTTACTGAAAGAGACTATGAAAAATTCGGAATGATTTTAACAATATGAAATAGGCTTCGTCCTTAAACCAAATTATATTGAAAATTTCGATTTACAGTTTTATTTCATGGACACACAGACAGACAAACGGATGGATGGATGGACAGACAGACAGACAGACAGACAGACAGACAGACAGACAGACAGACAGACGGACGGACGGACGGACGGACATCGTTAAATCAATTCAGAAAACGACATGATGTGTAGTCCAGTAAAATTTGCAAATTTGTCAATTACTTGTGCACCAACCCAATATTTCCAATTGTATGGCACGAACTAAAAGGTGGTTTGGAACGCAGTCAAAGAATTACAAATGTTAAAATGCAAAAAAATACAAAAAACTCGTGTAAAACTGGTTTGAAAATATGTAAAGAAAAGTGAATTTTTACAAGTTTAAACTATAAAATTGAAAAATAAAATTTCAACAATATTTTCATTAATTTCAAAACCATTCTGAGAACACAAGAGAACATTTTGAGAGCACAAAAACCGGCTTGAGATTTAAGAAAAAAAAACCGTTAGATATATTTTTAACATATGATAATATTTAAATCCAACAATTAAAACAAAAGTTAAAGGAAAAGCTTTTCTTTAACGGCAGATTTAAAAAATTTACATACATTTTTGCAAACAGATCGGGTTATAATTAAAACGATCACCATCATATTTTCTTTGATTTGGGGCTTAAACTTTAAACATACATATTTTATTGGTATTATAGCCGCCGTTGTAGTGTCTTTGTTTTCTTGACAATTTTGTATAATTTTTTTCTTTTTGTATAATTTTTTTTTTAAATGAGCATAAAAACGCTAAAATTCCAAACATGCGGTTTAGTTCCTCAAAGTAAATTCAACTAGTCAGACAAAAACCTGATACCAAAGTGGCTGCACGTTGTGTTGAGTTTGAACAAGAAAATATATAAATATATGAAAAAGATTAAAACAACAACAGAAAAAAGTAAAAATATATATTAAATACAACAATTTTGTATACAAAGAAAATAAATATAATAAAGTAGATTTATTTAAAACGAGTAGAAAATTTGTTAAAACCTAAAAGCGATTAAATGTTAAAACGACAAGATTTACAAATACGGAAGAACGGGTGAAAAAAATAAAGTTTATTGAAATAAAAAAAAGCAAATACTGTAATTAAAACATAATTTACATGAAATTGAAAATTTTAAAGTGTAAAAAAAATTTTATATTTTTTTAAAAAAATATTAAGTTTTAATATAAAATTAAATAAATAAAATAAATGTTAAACAATTTTTGTTAAAATTAAAAAAAAAATAAACAGAACAAGCAAAACTGGTATTTTATTAAAACAATTGTAAATCAATTTAATTTAAAACAAAAAAAAGATACCGTTAAAATTAAACAAAAATATTTAAAGTTTAAGATAAAAAATATTTAAAAATAGAAAAAATCGTGTTTTTATTAATAAAAAAATTAAATATTTTAATTAAATCCCCGTTTTATGAAAATGTAACCTTTAACTGCTGCACAGTGTAACCAATTGCAAATAAATCGTGATAAATAATAAATAACAATAAATTCATTTAATCTATTCCGATACTTAAAATCCAAAGAACTACACCAAGGCTTTTATCGGGCCTGTAGTACGCTCCTTTACCAGTGGCTCAGATGGAAAACGAGTCCACCATCTCCGGTCTACCAGGCTTATATTCGATTTATAGATAGAGAGGATTTCATGTCAAAATTTGAAACCGATATCTTCCGAAATTTGCACCAATTATACTTAGATCTTTTTCTTTAAGAGTTTTTTGGTCTTATTTATTACTACCTATACCCAGTGTGCTTTGCTACCCTAGAAACACTGTAATAAATTGATAAAAAAACAACAGATTCTAGTGAAACCAGTTTCAGAGGTATCGGGTCTAGTGGAACCTTTTATAGAATTTACGAAATAGTAACCTGTTCTCAAAATTATCGTGAGCATTAGTTTTTTGCTAAAAAACGATTCTAATAGAATCATTTTTAAAGGAACCCTTTCTAGTGGAACGTGTTGCAGAATTGATAAAGTGGGAGTCTGAACCACCAATTTATTAGATAAATGTTTACATTAATGTCAAAAATGTTCATGAAAATTTATGAGCATTCTATCTATAATAGTTTCCTCGATATACGATATTTTAATTTAATTCATATGAGAGATACCATGTCCCATAATCCGTCAAATTATTAGGCAAATACTTACATGGATGTACAAATTGTTTGTGCAAAATTTGAATATTCTAGCTGCAATACTTTCCCCGATATACGAATTTTTATATATAATTCATATGGGATGTACCACGACCCCTTTTTCTAGTCCGCCCATATTTGTCTTAAATATTTATATTTATATCAAAGTGGTTCGGATAAAATTTGAGCACTCCAAATTTTATAGTTTTCCAGATATACGAATTTTGGTACTAACCTTATATGGGACGTGATCCGGCCATTATTGCACAAAAAATTTCATATTGACACTAAAGTTTATTGTACAAAATTTGGGAACTGTAGCTGTTATAGTTTTCCAAATTTACGGCATTTAGTATTCGTTAGCAATATAGGTGTGGGATGTGCCACACCCACTATTGCTAGTTCGTCCATCTTTTCCCAGAATGTTCATGTATGTAGGTGGCAATGTAGTCCGGACTCAAGTTGTACCAGTTTCCGAGATATAAGGCTTTTAATAGTTATTTGTAAGTTATAGTAAGTGGGCGTGGCATCTCGCACTCTAAAAATAGCCTATTTTTCCTTCCAGGCATATATGAACATACTGTTTTTAAAGAAAATCAGTTTAGCCGTTTAGTCGACTTCAAATAAACATACATACATATATACATACAAACACATCAATTTGTATATATGTATGTAGATGTACAGTAGGGCATAATATCCTTTTCGGAAATTAGATATGACTGGTCCAATCGGGAAAAAATATGACATAAGCCTAGTTAGGGAGTTTACAATTATATATCATTTATCAAAATAAATGTTGAAAATAGACCCCTCCTGTTGGTTTGGTTTGTTTGGTACTAAAATCGGGTAAAATTTCCAACTGACATTTGACGTTTTATATAATTTTGATCATATAAATTAATATTAATTGATGACAAAATAAACAAAAATTCAAAAAAGTGATAAAAATAACAATAAATATAAACATTATATTTAAACAAATTAAAATTTTCGTCCTTCCTATAAATCTAATTATTATTTTATCTAATTTCAACAGATTTTTCGGAAAAATATCAACTAATTTAAAACAACAAATAAATTAAACAAAAATTAAAACGGCTCTGGATTTCAAAAACTACATTTGGCAACACAGTGTTATAGAAAAACTTGGTGACATTAAAATTAAAAAAAAATATTAAAACAATTATTGAAAAATGAATTGGTTTCTGCTGCTTTTAATTCTAAAACTTTTCACCAACATTTGGGCTGCACCCATAGATCTGTTGGAAGCCAAAGATGATTTTCAAGTGGATCAAAATATTTTAAACGGTTCCATTAATAACAATTTAAATGGCACCATTGAACAAGCAGATACTTTGCTTAAAACAGCAGAAGATGAGATCAACAGCACCTTTTCACATTTAAGTGAAAGTCTTAATGAGAATGCTCAGAAAACCTCCGCAGATTTGCAAAACTTTACAGCTGAAAGAGAAAATGTTAAGGAATCAAATTTTGAAAAAGTAACAACCGAACAAATTTCTGAAGTAGTTCCCACAACAGAGGTAAATGGAGATCAAATTAGTGCAATTAAAAACTCTGATACGATTATATCTCATGAGGAAACTAAACCTGAAGAGATTTCCCTAACCACTCAAAGTCCAGTAGAGATTTCAACAGAAATTATAGATGCTGTTCATTCCAGCAGTGAGCATGTAATGCCAGCCGATGCTGAGTCTAGAAATAATGAAGAAATTATATTATCGGAACCAGCAGTTACTGAATTTGTCTACAACGATGTGAAATCCTCAATGGAAGAAGAAACTGTTAAGGATGTCATTACTATCCCAACAAATGTAGACACTTCAGTGGAGCCCACGGAAACATCTGTAGAGAAAACCGACCAAATGACAGAAAATAATTTAAGAACTTTAAATGCACTTGAAACAGAACAAGTTTCTACCGATTCTGAAAATAATGTTGAACATACTACTCAAGCATCTAACCCTGAAACTACTACTCCAAATACCCCAACAATTGTGGAAAATTTAAACGAAAATGTGGAACAAATTTATAATCTATCCGAAAAATTAGTTGAAAATTTCCTAGACAAAGCTATTGAAGACACAGGCAATCTGGAACAGACTGAAATTTCAGCAAGTAATCAAGAGTCGACAAGCGTTAATGATTTAGGAGAATCTTATACTCCCACAACTGAAAAAATTTCGTCTACACCCATTGAAATCAATAATAATGTTGACAAACAATCTACAATGGAGGAGACAACATATCGTTACCCAGTAGAGACATCCAGTGAAACTCCTGCCTTAAAAGAGACTGTAGATTCTTTCATAAATCAAGTAACAGATATTGGTAGTAGCATAGGAAAAGCAGCTGATGAATTAAGATTTGATGCTTCAATGATACATGCAGCTACGGAAAATTTAATTAATCCTGAAGCACCAGTCGTTATGCAAGAAAATATGACGGAACCTCAAGAACCATTAGTTGCGGAACATGAAGATAACTCCGAACAGGCCCCAACTTTTAAAGAAGCAGTTGATTCCTTTATAGAAGAAGTTGTGGAAATTGGTAGCAAATTGGGCTTGATTCCAGAGGAAAAACCAGTTGAGGAAATTCCCACAACAACCGAGCCTTTAAGCGAGCTCATTAATATAGCAACTACCCCTGCCACAGAAGTGAAAGAAGCAGCCGAAAGCACTGATTCCTCTACAAACTTCGAACAATCTTTAGATGTGCTGGTGGGAAAACTCGACGAAATTGCTGGTAATTTGGAAGACAATAAAACTGATACACCTGTGGTCCAAATAGAAGATAAAACTGAGGAAGTCATCATGACAACTCCTGCTTCGTTGGAAAATTTAGCTGAAAATCAGAACAACAATTCTGAGTTAGCTCAAAATTCTGAAAATTCCAACTTTGGCCGATCTGTAGAGACCTTAATAGAAGCAGGTTCCGAAATTGGTAGCAACTTTGGTCAAACAGTTTCCAATTTATTTTCTACAAATAAAAGTGAACAAGAAACAGCGACCGATAAACCCAATGAAAGTGTAGTGGAAACAACTGGTTCAGCGGAGCAAAACAATGAAGAAGATTCAGAAATTTCGAGTACCCAAGTTCCCATTGTAACTTTTCAAGGAGATTTTCCAAAATATTCGATTATAAATCATGAAAACATTGAAGTTTCATCAACAACTCCAGCTGAGAATGAAAGTATCACTTATCCTGCTGAAGATATAACAAAAACCTTGGACGAAGTACATGAACATAAGGAAGGTGAAAACTTCACCCAACAAGTTTTACAACAAACTCCAGAAGATATTAAGCCTAAGGAGGAAGAACAATTTGGCAAATATGAAAGTTTCTCTCAGCCTGCTGAAGATATAACAAAAACCTTGGACGAACTTCATGAACATAAGGAAGATATTCCAAAGGAAAGTGAGAACTACAACCAACAAGTTTTGCAACATACTCCAGAAGAAATTAAACACAAGAAGGAGGAACAATCTGCCAAATATGCTGAATATATACCAGTAGCTGTAATTACCATTCCAGAAGCTGAAGTGGAATCCATAAAATCAAACGATCACTCTGAACCACAGCTATTAACGAATGAAGCCAACGAAACTGTGACGGAACAAGAACCTCAAGCATCACAAGGTGAGGAATCAATCGTTGAAAATAAACAACTTATAGAAAATACAAACAGTGAACAACCCTCTCAAGTTAATGAGGAAAAGGGAAGTGAAAATCCAAATCAAGATTCCCTTGACAAAACTGAAGAGTTCACCACCTTAGCTCCTATGTCACAAGAAACTACCACCACCAATTCGCCTGTCGTTGTCTTAGAAGAAACTACTCATGCCTTAAATAAATTTGAAAATACTTTAAAAACCTTAATAGAACAGGAAAAACTCAAATATGAAGAGAGCCATGCAACTGCTTTGGAAACCAATCAACAAGAAACTACCACCTTAGCACCTAGCACTAAATCAGCCCCTACTCATCAAGAAGAACCCGCCACTACCACAACACAATCGCTCGAAGAAACTACCATGTTACCCAAAAAGTTTGAGGAAGAATTACAAATGGCTGTTAAGGCTTTAGAGGAAACAACACACCATCATTTCGAGGAGTTCCAAAATAATCTTAAAGAAGCTTTCAAAAAGTTCACCGTTTGGGGAGCTGAACATGAGAGACCAGAAACGACCACCAGCGCCACCACAACAATATTCAAGACTGAACTTAATGAAGCTACAGTAACAACAACGGAAGCAGGAACTACACAACAAACTTTATCCGAACAACATACGACTATGATGCCAGATGTAGACGACAACCAAGATAAGACAGATGCTGTATTAGAAGAATCTTTTAAAACTGAAGAACCTCATCGTATTGGTGTTATAAATCAAAATTTTGTAGACAAATTTGCTGACAACTATATAGAATCTCCTGTAGCTACCAGCACAGAAATGCAAATGGTTAAGGAGCAATCTAGTCAGTTATCAGAAATGCCAGAAAGTGTGATTAAAATGGAACAAACCACTGAAACTCCTATCGATTTGACTACCATGTTACCAGTTGAAGAGGAAATTAAGAGTGGAAATCAAGAGCAGGAGGATGTTAAATTTGGTGAAAGTTTCGTAGAGGTTACTACTATTAATAATGATGATGATGTAAAAGAAGCTTTAGCTCCTATGGCTGAAAATATTGTTAAAGAAAGTAGTGCTGAACGTGTGAAGACTACAACAGAATGTAAGTATTTTTGATGAAACATACAACCTATTTTATTTACAACAAGGTGGACTTTATCTCCTGGTTTTAAGAAAGGTCTTGGTATTGATAGAATTTTCGATTAAATGCTAGAGTTATCGGGAAATTCTATCAATATTTTATTATATGTATAACGACACGGCAAACGGTATGAATTCCTAAAGAACCCCAAATCAAGACATAGTCATAAGAACTAACACTTTCTTTTATGGAATGGCAAGTTCGCGAAGAAAGTTTGAAATATACGGGAGAGCATTCGTGTCTTATACCAAACGATATAAGTTTAGTTTTCAGCACATCGTGCCATACACGATCAAGTTCCATTGGGCATTAAGGTCACTACTAGAAATCTGAATAGTTATTATGATGTGGGCATATCCTAAGAGGAAGTCAATTAGCAGCTTATATATTACATTAAGCTAGTCCCAAGAAATCAATGAACGGTTAGGAGGAGTCAGTCACATTACTAACGCTTTAACTAGCAACTTTACTAACTACATATACAGGGCAAATAGAGTACTCCGCAAAAGACTAGAACTGATCCAAGATTAATCTATATACATATAAGATGTGATGTCACAGGTGATGACCACGTAAGCCTTCCATCCATTACATCAGACTAATACCAAAACTTCTCCCTTGCTAAAATTGAGGGATTACATAATCCCCAATATGTTCCTGTGTAAAGCAAGCTATGGATCACGTTGTTTACAAAAATTAAACATGGTCCATGACTGAAGTGCTTAGGACTACCAAACGGATAATATATTCCAATAACGTTTGTAGGAAAGTAGTTTTTAGATTATCAATTGGGATCATGTACTCCGATAATTCTTGCAGAGTATAACTAGCTATTTTAAGATAGACCTGTCTAAGGTGGAGTCAATGGCCGCTTAGTATCTAGTGTAAAGGAGAACGAATGTACTTTTCGCTCTCGTTTATGATGAGTACATTGATGCCGACTAACTCAATATATATAAATTAGGGTCAACAAGTTAGCCCAGTGGAAGTGACTATCTTTTAAGAGTTCCCTAAATTCACTAGTGAAAAGATCTGAGCAAAAACTATATTTTATATGATTAAGAAGATGCTTCAATTCTAGAGTGCTTGTCATTTGGTAGTTAAGAATGTTTTGTTAATCTTCGGGACATTATGTACTCTGAGACATATCTTTTTTGACTGCCCGTGTTCTGGTTAATATTTTAGGCAAAACAAAGTGAATTCAAGGCAGCTAGGTACTAACTGGGATCTACCAGAATGATAGCAATTGAATGGGAAAGTTTGCGCTATCGAGAGCAGTTCTCTGACTTAAATTAAAGAGCGAAAGCGCTGCACAGTGGTATAGGAAAAAAAAAAAGAGGGAAATAATTCGGTAACTTCTAAACGGTTAATCCGATTTTAATGAAATTTGGTGTGCACAAAGAGGAGGTGTTGTCGAGTTTAGGTTTTGAATTTGGACCTTATAGGCCAACCAGGGGCCCGGCGGGGGGTCCTCAAATTAGGACACCTCGGCTATGTTAAATTTTTAAAACGATCCTATTTCTTCATTTGAGTTCCGATTTAAAAAAAATTTCGTATATAGAATCTCCTCATCGAGCACTATAAAAAATGTCGTCGTAGCAGTAAATTATCTCTTATAGTTTAGGAGATATTCGCATTTGAATATTAAAATTTTAAAATTTTTACCGTCCTTACTTTAGTTTTTTTGATAATAGCAGGTCCAAATATTTCCGATTTTCGCCATTTTTTTTTTATTTGCTTAACAACAAGTTTATATACCAAGCAGTGAAAGAATTATGTAAAAATCATGACTGAGTCCAAAGTTATAGGCATTTAAATTTAAAAAATTAAAAAAAGGCGATTTTTTGTCATTTTTTTGGGAAAAAAGTATCTTTTTCTTTTTAAGTTATCTAAAAAGTTTCTAAGAAGATGTATATAGAATTTATACTTTTTGGAAAGCTGACTTTACATAAAATACGATAAATGAAACAAAACCTAAAAATTTTTGATACCGAGGGGACCAGGTCCATCCAAAAAAACCCTATTTTTTATGGAAAATTAAATTTTGAGCAAAAATTCTCAAATCGCATAGTCGATATCAAATTATAGTGACCTGTTTTATATGACCCAATATGTTCTTAATCATTTTGTAACGGGTTTCGATAACCCCGCCCCTGGTATGGATATAATAGGCAAAAAACTAAAAAATCCCATTTTTGGGATTTTTTAAAACTTTTTTGGGAATTCCGGGATTTCTAATAAGAAAATTCGAAATTTTGATTTAATTTTGGATTTTAAGTAAAAAAATCTACCTAACTGTAAAATTTCATCAAAAAATATTCATAAATAAAATTTTTATTGCAATTAGAAAAATTTGTATCTTCCCAAAAACTGAATAAAAAACATTTTTTAATTTTTTTTAAAAAAAGTATTCCGCGAATTTTTTAATTTTCAAAAATTATATACAGTTTTGAAAAATAGACAAAATTACCTTTCCATTGATATATAACATGCCTACCTAATGTTTTTTAAGTGACAAATTAATTAGGGAAAACTCAACATCTTTTAGAAAATTTGCCTAGCAGTATTATTTTCATCCATAAGGTTAACTCTTAAATTTGTTACATATATGGATGAAATATCAATGGAAAGGTAATTTTGTCTATTTTTCAAAACTGTATATAATTTTTGAAAATTAAAAAATTCGCGGAATACTTTTTTTAAAAAAAATTAAAAAATGTTTTTTATTCAGTTTTTGCGAAGATACAAATTTTTCAAATTGCAATAAAAATTTTATTTATGAATATTTTTTGATGAAATTTTACAGTTAGGTAGATTTTTTTACTTAAAATCCAAAATTAAATCAAAATTTCGAATTTTCTTATTAGAAATCCCGGAATTCCCAAAAAAGTTTTAAAAAATCCCAAAAATGGGATTTTTTAGTTTTTTGCCTATTATATCCATACCAGGGGCGGGGTTATCGAAACCCGTTACAAAATGATTAAGAACATATTGGGTCATATAAAACAGGTCACTATAATTTGATATCGACTATGCGATTTGAGAATTTTTGCTCAAAATTTAATTTTCCATAAAAAATAGGGTTTTTTTGGATGGACCTGGTCCCCTCGGTATCAAAAATTTTTAGGTTTTGTTTCATTTATCGTATTTTATGTAAAGTCAGCTTTCCAAAAAGTATAAATTCTATATACATCTTCTTAGAAACTTTTTAGATAACTTAAAAAGAAAAAGATACTTTTTTCCCAAAAAAATGACAAAAAATCGCCTTTTTTTAATTTTTTAAATTTAAATGCCTATAACTTTGGACTCAGTCATGATTTTTACATAATTCTTTCACTGCTTGGTATATAAACTTGTTGTTAAGCAAATAAAAAAAAATGGCGAAAATCGGAAATATTTGGACCTGCTATTATCAAAAAAACTAAAGTAAGGACGGTAAAAATTTTAAAATTTTAATATTCAAATGCGAATATCTCCTAAACTATAAGAGATAATTTACTGCTACGACGACATTTTTTATAGTGCTCGATGAGGAGATTCTATATACGAAATTTTTTTTAAATCGGAACTCAAATGAAGAAATAGGATCGTTTTAAAAATTTAACATAGCCGAGGTGTCCTAATTTGAGGACCCCCCGACGGGCCCCTGGTTGGCCTATAAGGTCCAAATTCAAAACCTAAACTCGACAACACCTCCTCTTTGTGCATACCAAATTTCATTAAAATCGGATTAACCGTTTAGAAGTTACCGAATTATTTCCCTCTTTTTTTTTTCCTATACCACTGTGCGCTGAAGCTATTTCAAATTCTATTCACAAAAGATCAACAACTTTTGAAACTCTTCGGGGTATCATATATAATGGTATGGGTCTGATGTTCGTACCCTAGGTGAACACCCCTATGTTTAAGAAATTTCCGAAAAAATAAAAAAAAATTTTAGGCTTTCCCTAAAAAAACAAGCAAAAAAGCGATGGAAGCTAAAGCAATTAGAAAGCTTCTATATAGTATTTCCTAAAAACGTTTCTGACAAAACCCCAAAAAATGGATATATATTTTTTGAATTATTAAAAATTTAAATCAAAATCTAGTATAGCATTAAACCACCAAATAAACAATCAAATATAATACATAAATAATTAAATATTTTCTTTAACTTTTCAACAGACATTGCAGAAACTACCCCTACACCCCTACTGGCCCATGTAACTTTGCAAAAAGACCTCAATAGTGTTTCTCTCGTTCCGGACAATGAACAAAACACAGTTGCGCCTATACAAGAGCCTACAGCACTGCATTCAGATTCTGAACAAATAAAAGAAATCCACACAGAAACAACCCCAACTACAGAGGCAATGGAGGAAGCTATTACACAGCCAACGTTTGAAACCTCGCTAAAAGAAATGGTTACATTTATTGAACACAAGGACACCACTACTGTCAAACAACAGGAAGACAACGAAGAAGACTCAGTCACCACAATGCAGACACAGACACAGGAACCTTTAACACAGGCTGCATTTATGGAAGAACAACAGCAACAATTGGAATCAACAACCGAACATGATGCACAAACTCAGACAGTTGATGCAAGTGGGCAAACAGCCACCACCACTACAGTGAAAATTGAAGATGGTGATGATGATGACACTTACAAACAAGAGACAACGGAAACGGATATACACTCAACCACTGTAGTGGAAGAAGATGAAATGGCAACAACTACTGTTGAACCAACAGCGGCGCCTGTAGAGCCAGAAGCGCGTTCTCTCTCCCTGCCACCACCAAAATTGGAATATTTACAAAATGAAGACGGCGTAGAAGTATTCTATGGTTATTCAATAGTTAAACATAATTAATTTTAATAATTAATTCGTCTTTAATTAAATTAATTTATTGATTTCTACTAGTTTCAGGCCGTTGTGTTAAGTGTTCTCTCTAGTGTTAAATTTAAGTTTTCTTTTTCTATTAGTTTTATTTAAAATTTCTTATTTGTTCTTTAAATTCTTTTGCAAATTTATGCCATAAAATTTAAATAACAATTTTTTTTACTATTGGTTAAAAACTGAATATATTTTTTATTAAGTTTTCTTAATTTTTCTTTATAAACTAAACTAAGAATGTGATAAAAAAAACCAACACAAAAATAATAACAATAAAAAACATGTACAATATTTAAAATGAATAATATTAAACAAAAAAAAAAACTATTAAATTAATATGTAAAAATAGAACTGTGAAAAAACCAGTTTTTAAATAATTAAAACACAAAAAAAATATTTTAATAATTTTTTTGTTAAAGAATTTTTTCATTTTAACGCTTAAAACTATGAATGAGTATGTAAAAATTTTAAACGATTATTATTATTATTATTATTGAATTCTTTTTTAATAAAACCAAAATGTTTATACATAAATATATTTTTTATAAAAAAAAACTCGTTTTATTTGTTTTGTTTCAGACCGTGTACGTTTATAGACTTTGAAGATTTAACAAAAAATATTATACAAATATTTAATGAAAAAGGCAAATCTCCTATAAATATATTTAATTAATTAATGACTTTTAAGGTGACCATTTAAGGCGAAACTAGTGAATTTTGGACAACTTCATAAATTTTGTTGCTGGTGGTATTTGGTTGGTAATTAAATTTCTATTCTAAAAAGCTATAGTGACGTTATCTTTATAGTTAAAGTTTTATTTAAAACTGTGTAACATGTTTGCTTTAAACAGTTACTCATAATATCTGACGACCAGAATTTTTCAGAGAGATTGTATCAAATTGTATATTTTAAAGAGTGAGTTTGAAACTATAGTCTTAGACCATCGTCTGGGCTAATGTCAGGCCAAAACTCTAGTCTAGTTAGTCTAGTCTATAGTCTAGTCTATAGTCTAGTCTATAGTCTAGTCTATAGTCTAGTCTATAGTCTAGTCTATAGTCTAGTCTATAGTCTAGTCTATAGTCTAGTCTATAGTCTAGTCTATAGTCTAGTCTATAGTCTAGTCTATAGTCTAGTCTATAGTCTAGTCTATAGTCTAGTCTATAGTCTAGTCTATAGTCTAGTCTATAGTCTAGTCTATAGTCTAGTCTATAGTCTAGTCTATAGTCTAGTCTATAGTCTAGTCTATAGTCTAGTCTATAGTCTAGTCTATAGTCTAGTCTATAGTCTAGTCTATAGTCTAGTCTATAGTCTAGTCTATAGTCTAGTCTATAGTCTAGTCTATAGTCTAGTCTATAGTCTAGTCTATAGTCTAGTCTATAGTCTAGTCTATAGTCTAGTCTATAGTCTAGTCTATAGTCTAGTCTATAGTCTAGTCTATAGTCTAGTCTATAGTCTAGTCTATAGTCTAGTCTATAGTCTAGTCTATAGTCTAGTCTATAGTCTAGTCTATAGTCTAGTCTATAGTCTAGTCTATAGTCTAGTCTATAGTCTAGTCTATAGTCTAGTCTAGTCTAGTCTATAGTCTTAGTCTATAGTCTAGTCTATAGTTCTAGTCTATAGTCTAGTCTATAGTCTAGTCTATAGTCTAGTCTATAGTCTAGTCTATAGTCTAGTCTATAGTCTAGTCTATAGTCTAGTCTATAGTCTAGTCTATAGTCTAGTCTATAGTCTAGTCTATAGTCAGCTATGTCTAGTCTATAGTCTAGTCTATAGTCTAGTCTATAGTCTAGTCTATAGTCTAGTCTATAGTCTAGTCTATAGTCTAGTCTATAGTCTAGTCTATAGTCTAGTCTATGTCTAGTCATAGTCTAGTCATGTCTAGTCTATAGTCTATCTATAGTCTAGTATAGTCTAGTCTATAGTCTAGTCTATAGTCTAGTCTATAGGTCTAGTCTATTAGTCTAGTCTATAAGGCTAGTCTATAGTCCTAGTCTATAGTCTAGTCTATAGTCTAGTCTATAGTCTAGTCTATAGTCCTAGTCTTATAGTCTAGTCTATAGTCTAGTCTATAGTCTAGTCTATATAGTCTAGTCTATAGTCTAGTCTATAGGTCTAGTCTATAGTCTAGTCTATAGTCTAGTCTATAGTCTAGTCTATAGTCTAGTCTATAGTCTAGTCTATAGTCTAGTCTATAGTCTAGTCTATAGTCTAGTCTATAGTCTAGTCTATAGTCTAGTCTATAGTCTAGTCTATAGTCTAGTCTATAGTCTAGTCTATAGTCTAGTCTATAGTCTAGTCTATAGTCTAGTCTATAGTCTAGTCTATAGTCTAGTCTATAGTCTAGTCTATAGTCTAGTCTGTAGTCTAGTCTATAGTCTAGTCTGTAGTCTAGTCTATAGTCTAGTCTATAGTCTAGTCTATAGTCTAGTCTATAGTCTAGTCTATAGTCTAGTCTATAGTCTAGTCTATAGTCTAGTCTATAGTCTAGTCTATAGTCTAGTCTATAGTCTAGTCTATAGTCTAGTCTATAGTCTAGTCTATAGTCTAGTCTATAGTCTAGTCTATAGTCTAGTCTATAGTCTAGTCTATAGTCTATAGTCTAGTCTATAGTCTAGTCTATAGTCTAGTCTATAGTCTAGTCTATAGTCTAGTCTATAGTCTAGTCTATAGTCTAGTCTATAGTCTAGTCTATAGTCTAGTCTATAGTCTAGTCTATAGTCTAGTCTATAGTCTAGTCTATAGTCTAGTCTATAGTCTAGTCTATAGTCTAGTCTATAGTCTAGTCTATAGTCTAGTCTATAGTCTAGTCTATAGTCTAGTCTATAGTCTAGTCTATAGTCTAGTCTATAGTCTAGTCTATAGTCTAGTCTATAGTCTAGTCTATAGTCTAGTCTATAGTCTAGTCTATAGTCTAGTCTATAGTCTAGTCTATAGTCTAGTCTATAGTCTAGTCTATAGTCTAGTCTATAGTCTAGTCTAGTATAGTCTAGTCTATAGTCTAGTCTATAGTCTAGTCTATAGTCTAGTCTATAGTCTAGTCTATAGTCTAGCCTATAGTCTAGTCTATAGTCTAGTCTATAGTCTAGTCTAGTCTATAGTCTAGTCTATAGTCTAGTCTATATTCTAGTCTATAGTCTAAGTCTAGTCTATAGTCTAGTCTATAGTCTAGTCTAGTCTATAGTCTAGTCTATAGTCTAGTCTACTAGTCTAGTCTATAGTCTAGTCTATAGTCTAGTCTATAGTCTAGTCTATAGTCTAGTCTATAGTCTAGTCTATAGTCTAGTCTATAGTCTAGTCTATAGTCTAGTCTATAGTCTAGTCTATAGTCTAGTCTATAGTCTAGTCTATAGTCTAGTCTATAGTCTAGTCTATAGTCTAGTCTATAGTCTAGTCTATAGTCTAGTCTATAGTCTAGTCTATAGTCTAGTCTATAGTCTAGTCTATAGTCTAGTCTATAGTCTAGTCTATAGTCTAGTCTATAGTCTAGTCTATAGTCTAGTCTATAGTCTAGTCTATAGTCTAGTCTATAGTCTAGTCTATAGTCTAGTCTATAGTCTAGTCTATAGTCTAGTCTATAGTCTAGTCTATAGTCTAGTCTATAGTCTAGTCTATAGTCTAGTCTATAGTCTAGTCTATAGTCTAGTCTATAGTCTAGTCTATAGTCTAGTCTATAGTCTAGTCTATAGTCTAGTCTATAGTCTAGTCTAGTCTATAGTCTAGTCTATAGTCTAGTCTATAGTCTAGTCTATAGTCTAGTCTATAGTCTAGTCTATAGTCTAGTCTATAGTCTAGTCTATAGTCTAGTCTATAGTCTAGTCTATGTCTAGTCTATAGTCTAGTCTATAGTCTAGTCTATAGTCTAGTCTCTATAGTCTATAGTCTAGTCTATAGTCTAGTCTATAGTCTAGTCTATAGTCTAGTCTATAGTCTAGTCTATAGTCTAGTCTAGTCTAGTCTATAGTCTAGTCTATAGTCTAGTCTATAGTCTAGTCTATAGTCTAGTCTATAGTCTAGTCTATAGTCTAGTCTATAGTCTAGTCTATAGTCTAGTCTATAGTCTAGTCTATAGTCTAGTCTATAGTCTAGTCTATAGTCTAGTCTATAGTCTAGTCTATAATCTAGTCTATAGTCTAGTCTATAGTCTAGTCTATAGTCTAGTCTATAGTCTAGTCTATAGTCTAGTCTATAGTCTCGTCTATAGTCTAGTCTATAGTCTAGTCTATAGTCTAGTCTATAGTCTAGTCTATAGTCTAGTCTATAGTCTAGTATATAGTCTAGTCTATAGTCTAGTCTATAGTCTAGTCTATAGTCTAGTCTATAGTCTAGTCTATAGTCTAGTCTATAGTCTAGTCTATAGTCTAGTCTAGTAGTCTATAGTCTATTCTATAGTCTAGTCTATAGTCTAGTCTATAATCTAGTCTATAGTCTAGTCTATAGTCTAATCTATAGTCTAGTATATAGTCTAATCTATAGTCTAGTCTATAGTCTAGTCTATAGTCTAGTCTATAGTCTAGTCTATAGTCTAGTCTATAGTCTAGTCTATAGTCTAGTATATAGTCTATAGTCTAGTCTATAGTCTAGTCTATAGTCTAGTCTATAGTCTAGTATATAGTCTATAGTCTAGTCTATAGTCTAGTCTATAGTCTATAGTCTAGTCTATAGTCTAGTCTATAGTCTAGTCTATAGTCTAGTCTATAGTCTAGTCTATAGTCTAGTCTATAGTCTAGTCTATAGTCTAGTCTATAGTCTAGTCTATAGTCCAGTCTATAGTCTAGACTAGTCTATACTAGTCTATAGTCTATAGACTAATCTGTAGTCTATTCTATAGTCTAGTCCATAGTCTAGTCCATAGTCTAGTCCACAGTCTAGTCTATAGTCTAGTCTATAGTCTAGTCTGTAGTCAGCACCAAATTTGACTCTACAGTCTGGAATATAGACTACAGTTTCCAGGCTATAGTCAGAAACATCGTCCAGTTTATAGTTATGGATATAGCCAAATCTATAGCCACTACTGTAGTCTACGCTATAGTCAGAGCTATTGTCTAGGCTATTATGTAGTATATAGTGTAATCTATAATCAGGACTATAGCCCAGTCTATAGCCCAGTCAGTTATTTAGTATAGTACTTAATCACGACTATAGTCTAGTCTGTAGTGGGGGCTAAAGTCTTAGCAATAATAAGAGCTAAAGTCTTGTCTATAGTCAGGACTATTGTCTGGGCCATACTCTCGCCTATAATCTAGTCCATAATCATAATGCGAAAAAACCAGAGACGTGCTATATGTTTAGTGATGTAGATTAATGCTTAAACAAATTTTATGGATAAAAGCCGGGTTTTGGGTTTCAAGCAGAGGCGGTAATTCCTTAGATATTTTATTTGAAACAAAATTGTATTAATAAAAAATTTATCAGCATTCTCATTAAATTTACGCAAAATCTATAATCAGAAAATGTTAATAAAAAAGTTGCTTGCAAAGAAATCAAAATAAAGTCAAGGTCAAACGATGTTATTAAAATTTGAACTTAAATAACTTTTTAAACTGTTTATAGGAGTTAACTTAGTTTTATTATCTTATTAAATTTCATAATAACAAATTAAGATAAAATAGTAAAAGTAACGATATGCAAGAGTATTTTTACACACAAGAGCCAATAAACTTTGACACTTTGTAGCTTCTATAGAGGAAAGGTAACTGATAAAATAAAGTGGACTCCTAACATAAAAACTGAGGATGAGCACCGGTTTTAATACTTGTTTGAGACTTTTGATTAAGCGAAATGTAGCCGTAACCAAAATTAGCTCTTCATATTTAATATTGTCAGTAACATGATTAATTTTTAAACACCTTTCAGTCAAAATACGATATCAATTGTATTAAAAATAAAAAAAAAACTTAAATAGTACATAAGTATTTTAATGAAGTCTATATAACAACAAAATCAATAAGATTAATAAATAATAAAAAACTATGAATATAATTATTCATTATTATGAACATAAATAATTTTATTGATGAGTATTTAAAACCTAAATACGGACGTATTTGCATAAAAAACAAAATGTTTAATTAATTTATGAGTAAAACACAATAATAAATTGAACAAACAAAAAAATAATAACAAAAAGTGTTTAATTTCCAAAAAAAAAAAGTTTACACATAAAAAGTGTAACACAAACATTTGACATTCGCGCTAACACCAAATGAATAACTAAGTGGAGAGTGACTAAATTCTCTGACTCAATGATGAGACGACTGAATTAACTGACCGACTGGTGTTGCATTTTTAATAATTTCAACCAATTACCACTTCCAACAGAAAATTATTAAGCAAGAATTGTTGGTAAAAGCCGACTATGGAAAGCCTTATAACGATATAAAGTACTTTAGAGAAAAAGGTATATCAAATCAAAATTTATCATTTTTCTTATACGTTAGCTGTTTGTGTTCGGTCAACAATGTCGGAAATGTAAAGTCGGGACTATTGTCTAATCTATGATCTAATATATAGTTTGGATTATAGTCCAGTACATAGTTTAGTCTGTAGTCTGGAATATAGTCCATTATGTAGTCTGGTCTGTAGTCTAATCTGTAGTCTAGAATATAGTGTAGTCTCTAATCTATAGTCTATTTAATAGACAAGACTAAGGTCTAGCCTATAGTAAGAACTGTAGACTAGTTTATAGTCTGATCTTTCGTCTAGTCTATTGTCTGGAATATAGTTCAGTCTACTGTCTAGACTATAGACAAGTCTATAATCTAGATTATAGTCTAGAATGCAGTTCAATATATAGTCTAGTCTATAGTCTTAACTATAGTCCAATATATAGTCTAGTCTATAGTCTTAACTATAGTCCAATATATAGTCTTGACTATAGTCTAGTCTATAGTCTTAACTATAGTCCAGTCTATAGTCTAAACTATAGTCTAGTCTAGTCTATAGTCTGGACTATATCGTCTAATCTATATTCTATACTATAGTCTAGTCTAGTCTAGTCTAGTCTAGTCTATAGTATTGAATGTAGTCTAATATACAGAATGGACTATAGTCTAGTATATTGTCTAGACTATAGAATAGACTATAGTCCAGACTATAGATCAGACTATAATCCAGACTATAGACTAGATTATAGTCCAGACTATAGACTAGACTATTGTCCAGACTATAGACTAAACTATAGCCCAGACTATAGACTAGACTATAGTTCAGACTATAGACCGCACTATAGTCCAGACTATAGACTAGACTATAGTCCAAACTATAGTCCAGACTATAGACTAGACTATAGTCCAGACTATAGACTAGATAGACTATAGTCCAGACTATAGACTAGATAGACTATAGTCCAGACTATAGACTAGACTGTAGTCAGACTATAGACTAGACTATAGTCCAGACTATAGACTAGACTATAGTCCTGAATATAGACTAGACTATGGTGCAGACTATAGACTAGACCATAGTGCTATAGACTATAGACTAGACTATAGTGATATTTGGACTATAGTCTAGTCTATAGTCTGCGCTATAGTCTAGTCTATAGTCTGCGCTATAGTCTAGTCTATGTATTGTGCACTATAGTCTAGTCTATAGTCCAGACTATAGTCTATAGTCCAGACTATAGTCTATAGTCCAGACTATAGTCTATAGTCCAGACTATAGACTAGACTATAGTGCAGACTATAGGCCAGACTATAGACTATAGTATATTCCATTGTCTGGACGAAATGCCATTTTTTGGCCTTGTCTATAGTCTAGTCTGTAATTTATAGTTTAGACTATAGTCCAATCTCTAGTCTGTGCTATATTCTAGGCAATAGGACCAATAATTCCATACCTTACAAACATCATAACAAACTTTTATTAATAACTTTTCCCAGTAAATTCATGTAGGGTATAAGCAGAACTATAAAATTGTCAAAATCATATTTGTTTAACAGATTTTTAAAACTCAGTTAACACATATTGACTCGTAGTGAAATGAACTTGATGATGGGAATATGTTTGGATCGATCGTACTCGTTGTCATACATTTTATTGAACTGGTCAAGTTACATTTTTTTGCAGGTCTTTACTAAAGTAGTTTATGTTGTTGTTGTTATATGTATAAATTTTTTTGTATTGAGTATTTTAAAATTTATTTCTTTCAATATTTTATAAATTGAAGGTTAAAAAGTTATAAATAATTTAAAAAACAAAAAACGTGTACGGTATTTTTGATTTTATAAAGTTATGTATATTATTTGGGCTGAATTCTTTAAATTGTTTTTATTTTTTATGTCTATTAAAATAATCATCATCACAAAAGAAGTTATTTGTTCGGACAATTTGTTTAGCATGTGTTTAAATTCATTAAACGTTTTACTGAAGGTATTGTAGGAGTAAATAAAGTGATTTTTATTGAACTCTTTTTAAATGGAAGTTATTAAATGAGTGCAAAATATTTGCAATTTTTTTTTAGTTTTGGTTTATAAAAGACAAGGAAGTTTAGTATTAAGTACTTTTAAATAATATAATAGATTTTTAAAATAAAGAAGAATTCCAAAAATTTTATAAATTTTTGTTAAACACATTAATTATATTAAAAAAGGGCAGAACATTAGACAAACCTTCGGTAATTCCCAAAATTTAATTAGGATTACATTTTTCATTATTATGATGATTTTGAGAAACTCAATGTACTTGAGTAATAAAATTTTTGGAATGTATGTTTTATTTAGTTTTAGAGAGTGAAATATTAACATTTTCGTTCGAAAATGAAAGGATAGTTTCACCCGATTATTGTTTTATAAACTTATATTAAAAATTTAAATAAAATAATCATACATTCTAAAAATTATAAAGCAAATGTCAATATATATAAAACATATTCCAACTTCTTTTCATTGTCTTTATAACAAACGTAGTATAACATATTCAATTCAGATTTCTAAAACAAATAACTTTATAGTTCTATCTATAAATGACAATCAAAAGTGAGAGTTATAAATTTTTCAAACGGTTCAGTCTAATAGTCTATAGTTTAGGACAAACAAATTCCTAATCTTTTTGTTTTGTTTTATAGAAATAAAAAACCCAAACAAGCATACACGAGTATAAATTTTAATGAAAAGATTTTAAATAAATTAGTTCAAACTAGTCTTTGTTTATTTTTTTATTCAACAACTATAAGTTTAGATTTAAAGCAATATACATATAGCTCGCTTGCTTCAAAAACGGATTAACTTAAAAAACATTGTGGCGAAAAAATAATTTTCGATATGTTATGAATACTCACTATTTTAAAATAAAACTTTTCAACAAATTCTGGCATTTATTTTTAATTTAATCCACAGTCTGGACCTTAGTCTATAGAGAGGAGTCTATATCTCGTCCATAGTCTAGTCTATAGTCTAGTCTATAGTCTAGTCTATAGTTTAGTCTATAGTCTAATCTATAGTCTAGCCTATAGTTTAGTCTATAGTCTAGTCTATAGTCTAGTCTATAGTCTAGTCTATAGTCTAGTCTATAGTCTAGTCTATAGTCTAGTCTATAGTCTAGTCTATAGTCTAGTCTAGTCTATAGTCTAGTCTAGTCTATAGTCTAGTCTATAGTCTAGTCTATAGTCTAGTCTATAGTCTAGTCTATAGTCTAGTCTATAGTCTAGTCTATAGTCTAGTCTATAGTCTAGTCTATAGTCTAGTCTATAGTCTAGTCTATAGTCTAGTCTATAGTCTAGTCTATAGTCTAGTCTATAGTCTAGTCTATAGTCTAGTCTATAGTCTAGTCTATAGTCTAGTCTAGTCTATAGTCTAGTCTATAGTCTAGTCTATAGTCTAGTCTATAGTCTAGTCTATAGTCTAGTCTATAGTCTAGTCTATAGTCTAGTCTATAGTCTAGTCTAGTCTAGTCTATAGTCTAGTCTATAGTCTAGTCTAGTCTATAGTCTTGTCTATAGTCTAGTCTATAGTCTAGTCTTTGGTCTAGTCTATAGTCTAGTCTGTAGTCTAGTCTATAATCTAGTCTATAGTCTAGTCTATTATAGTCTAGTCTACAGTCCAGCCTACGGTGTATCTTACTATAGATAGACTATAGTATCGGCTATAGATTCTATATACATATTTAGTCCTCTATTCGGCAAAACACTCCGAACGCTATAGTATGTAGCCTGAACTATAGTCCACTCTATAGTTTGTACTATAGTCCATTCTAAAGTCTGTAATATAGCCCACACTATAGTATGAAATGTAATAGTCCGCAAAAAATTATTTTTGAGTTATACCAGTTTTGTAGTAAAACACCTATATGACTAATTCATTTCAAATAAAGTTTTGTTTTTTGCAAAATGCAAAAAAAAATCCCACATTTTAAATGTTTGAATTAAAGTTTAAGTGTTTCTTTGAAATACTTGCTTAAATGGTTAAAACAACTTTGTAAAGCGTAAAAAAGTTTTAAATAATAATAATTTTAATATCCTCAAGTGTAGGGGTAGAAAAAATAGGCATAACAGTAGTTTTAACAGATGTTAAAAAAAATACTCATATATAAGTTTTATATTAACAGAAATCAATTTTCTGTATAATATATTAAATGAAAAGGTTTAAATGGGTTCATATAAAATTCTAAATCTAAAAAGAGCTATACTGTATGTTGCTCTATTAAAAACTGCAAATTCAGTTATTAGACGGACATATCCCTCATACTCGACTATATTAAATATAATAAGAATCAAAATTCTAAACCCGATCCCAATAAGTCAAAGTGAAAGCCAAAAAGAAATAAACACAAGCCAATCACTGCAGGGCTTTTCTGAATTCGTTGCGTATGTTCAAATCTCAATTACCGGTTTTTTGTTTTATATAAATATACAAGTGATTTATGAATTCTAACGGATTCTGCTGCATGACGGAGTGTACCAGATTATTTGTTTTTAAATGTTTTATAACAAATTATTAATTGTTTTTTTTTTCCTGAAATTTATTTTTAACAATTTATCGGCTATTTTTTGGCAAAAATTTGTTTGTTAAAAATTTAAAAAAGATGAGTTTGCTGATTACGGTGGGATATTTTTTTATTTACTTAACTTAGCTGAAATATTTCCCCTCAAGGTAAAATATTGTTGTTAATTTTTCTTCATATGTTAGTTATAAAATGAAATAATTGATATACAACAGCTCGATACTTAAAATTATGTTACACGCATATAAAAACTAAGTAAGAAAGTGTAGATGATTAAGCTCGATTGTATGGTACCCTACAGCAATATTTTGAAAATCTTAGGAAAATATATATTTGTTAGTTTGTATTGAGGTTAAAATGAATATTTCGATTAATTGATGATAACGTTTCTTAAATGTTCTCCTCGATGTCAATATTTGGTGAACTGGATCAAAAGATCAAAAGGTTCTTTTAAAGGCGCTTTCAATTCTATATGAGAAATTGCGTTATAAATCAAAAACTCGTTTTGCAAACGACATTGGAAGTACATATCTTCTTATAGCCTTTCAAATTATACCACATTTCCATATGGTTGGTTTATAAAAACGAAATTCTAAAAGGACATTTTTATCATCTGAAACTTTACTTTCAGTTGGGGCCAACATTTTTGTTAGGGCCTCCATAATGTACATCCAAATCACTTACCAATAATTTTATTTTAAGTGAGCATATCTGAAAAAAAGTTAAGAATTTTGTTAATATTTTTTATTTAACATATTTTTAAGCTACAGTTTATTAAGACAATCCCCAAAGTATACTAGATTTATTACAATATTAAATTCGAACTTATGTTCAAATGTATTAACGCCTTGTGAACCATGTGATCAAAATCCACTATACGTAACTATGAAAACTAGTTTATGAATGCGTACTTCATAATGACATGAAATGGACTTAATTTCATGCCTAGTCTATAGCCTATTGACTAGTCCATGGACTAGTTTATTGACTAGTCTAATGACTACTCTATGGACTAGTCTAATGACTACTATATGGACTAGTCTATTGACTAGTAACAAATAATAAGATTAGTGACTAGTACCTATATGAAAAAGTCTTTCTAGTCTATGGACTTGACCATTGACTAGCCTCTTGAATAGTGTATAGACTAAACTCACCACGAATCTATGGACTAAACCCACGACGAGTCTATGGACTACTCTCATGACGAGTCTATGTACTAGCACATGACTAGTCTATTCTATGGACTAGACCAGAGGAGCGCAAGATTGCCATTACATAGCACGCGTGATAGGGTAAGAAAATTCTGCTGACGCTAAGTTGATACACATACACTATAGGTTTAATTCTTCTTCTTTTTATAATGAGCAATATCAGTTGGTTTGCTCTCAACTTGAAAAACAAAATCAAATCAGTTGCTGATCAGCACTTGTCGAAGCAAGGTCTGTACGCGACGTTTTTAAAATACACACAGAAATACAACAACAAAATTTTGAGAAAGCCGAATTAATGTAGGAGAACATGAGAGAACAGTTGATAGTTTTTTATATATAGACTTTGATATACGCTGGCTGTCAAAATCCATAATAAATATTTGACAGTTAGCATATGCTTTATAGTTTACAGTCATTTTATTAGTATACTTTTATTTTGAATTGAATTCTGTTCTCTGCTGCTTTACCAACACAAATAAAACTATGGTAGTCTATGGTAGTATGTGTTTGAGCAACACTGGACTAGACTATTAACTACTCTATATTACATTCGATGAACCAGTCTATTAACTTATTAGGATTAGTCTATTGCATAGTCTTAGGACTAAACTATTGACTATGCGATAAACCAATCCACAGTCTAGTAAAAAGACCTATGAACTAGCCTATGACTATCCTATTGACAAGTCTATGAACTAGATGATTATCTAATCTATCAGGCATGGGGGTAATTATTACACAAAGTAATTCACATGGTCAATTACTATTACTTGTAATATGTAATTGAGCAATAACCAAATGTAATTGAAGTTTTTCCTATTACAATTAATTGTACCTAATGTGTAATTGACCAATAACCATTTACAATTACTAGTAATCGTAAGTGAAGTTTTGCCTATCACAATTACTTGTAATTGTAATTAAAGTTTCCAACTAAAATTACTTGTAATTGTAATCTAACTATTACTAATTACATATTACATGTAATTGTAAGGAACAGAATTCACAATTGTAAGTAATTGTAATTGGAAACTCTTTAATTATAATTACAAGCAATTGTATTCGATTACAATTACAAGTAATTGTAATTGGCAAAACTTCAATTACAATTACAAATAATTCTTATTGGCAAAACATAAATTACAATTAGAAGTTATTGTAATTGCTAAACATTTAATTATAATTACTTCAAGTGTAATTGTAATTGAAAATATAGTAATTATCCCCAAGCCTGTAATCTATATTATAGTCTGTGAACTTTTCTAGTGACTAATGTTTGGAATAGTTTATTAAGTAATACTTTTACAAGACTGGGGATTAATCCATTGCTTAGTCTATGAAGTAGACTATTTATTACTATACGAACTAGTCTAGTGACTAAATAATCTATGGAATAGATGGTGTCTATTGACTACACTAATTGGGCTAATCTATTGCCTAGACTATGATTCAGATTATCCGAATGGGTGTATAAAAGAGTCTTAAGACTATACTTAGGACTAGTATATTGACTAAAGACTAGTCTAGTGAACTGGTTGTGAAAGTTCCAGATTTCAGACCGAGTTCTAACTTAGACAAGATTTTATTGATTTCCAAATGAACATATATATATATATACAGTTGTTGGATGGAATACTATAAAAAGTTGGATTCTTGTTTTTAAAATATTTGTGTTTTGGTAATAATTCTGTGTTTTGTGAACGATTAGAGATAGTACGAATTTCGTCAGCAAGGTCTAGGAATCTAATTATTTTCTCTATGTTCATTTGGGGTCTAAGATAAATGGTGTCCGTAATGGTGCAAATAAGCACTTTAATGAAAATATGGAATCGTAATTTTTATTATTTTAAGTCTTGTGACTATTCTGATTAACATTAAAAAAACGTATTGCGTGTGTTGTGACTTAAAACGAGTTAATAGCTAAATTTGAATTGCAAACATTGCACAGTGGGATGGTTAAAAACTAAAGGTAAAAAATCTGACATTTCTAAACGGTTAGACCAATTATTTAAATGCATATATACTAACTATTTTTAAATGTGGATAAGACAACATCAATGTATTATATTATTGAGTTGGAAGCCTCTGATACCATTACATATTCAAAACTTAAACTCAATAACAACTCCCCTCTATAGTGGCAAAATTTCATTGATATTGGACTAAATGTTTGGAAAGCACCCATACAACTTTTTTATCCTTTATTTTTTGTTTATCCCACTGTTGATCTTTCTTAAATTAAAATTCGTTAAAATTTAAAACTTTTTTTTATAATTATTAATTCCATATAAATTTATCTCGTTTTGAAAATGTTTTTTTTTTCTCTAACATCTTCCAGTATATAAAAGTGAATTTTTAGTTATTCGAAATTAGTTTATTCCTTTGTAATAATCAATACTTAACAATGAAATTCTTCGCTTTATTCTGTATTCTATTGTTTGCCATTGTGGCGTAAGCAGTGTACCTCATGGTCATCATCAAGGAGGAGGAGGTGGTGGAGGTTCAGTAGCAATTGCAAACGCCAATGCCGAAGCCGTCGCAAGCGGACAAGGATATGGAGGAAGCACTGCTAATGCCCAAGCTAATGCCAAAGCCAGTGCTGTTGGACACGGAAAATAAAGTTAATTTTTGCAATTTCAGTTAAACAACAATAATAGCAAAAAAGTTGTATCTTAAGGTACGTTCACACCTATCAAATATTTGACGTTTTTTATCAAATATTTGTTGGCTGTAATGTGAACACAAAATATTTTTGAAGAGCAAACAAAATATCAGCTGTTTTTCGTGAAACATTTTTATTTGTCAACCTACAAATATTTTCTTAATGTGAACACAATGTGAACACCAAACATGAAACATTTTTGTTAAACGTTAAAAAAACTATTTAATAATATTTTTTACGATTTCATAGAAATTTCTGCCTAAAAACAAAAAATTAAATACATTTTTATTTCATAATGTGCTTAAAATGAGTATTTCTATTTTGACGTTTTGTTTGAAGAAACAAAGCCAAACACAATTCAATACAAATAGTAAAAGTTTGTTTGCCCGGTGTTCACATTACAAAAAATAATTTCGAAAAACAATTGACGGATAAAACAGTAAAAAAACAAGATTTTGTTTGCAGGCAAAGATGAACATAACAACAAGAACAGCTAATGCGCAACCAAACCAAAAGCCAAAAATATATGTGTTTATATTTACTAAAAAGCTATATCATTGAATAATAACTTCTATATATTCTAAAATTTCATTTAATATTGTTTTTCATCAAAATTTTACCACAAAAAAACACAAACTACATTTCAATACCTTGTGCAAGTGGAAAAGAGATAGATAGACTTGCATAAGGTATTGAAATTACATTTCAATACCTTGTGCAAGGGGAAAAGAGATAGATAGACTTGCACAATGTATTGAAATTACATTTCAATACCTTGTGCAAGTGGAAAAGAGATAGATGGTGGATCTTTACTGTCATGTTGTTGCTATTTAGTATAGTCAATGTAGCGAAAAACATTGGTTGTTTGGAACGGTTTATAGCGATTTCAAAAAAATCGCTATAAGCCCGGAAATAACCAAATTATAAATAATTTTCATTAAATTACATATCTATAAAATTGAAAATTATAGAGAATTGTTTATTATTAATATATTTTTATATCCATTAATATAATAAATAATTGTTTAAATAAATTGAGTAATAAATTAATTAAATAATTTCTCAATTAATTACTAAACTATAGACTAGATTATAACCTATAGACTAGACTATAAACAATACTATAAACTAGAGTATAGACAAGACTAAACTATAGCTTGACTATAGACTAGACCAGCGGTTCCCCCGGTTTTTACTTCGCGGACCCCTTGAGGAATTTATTTAAATTCGCGGACCCCCATACATACTTTGATATCTTATTGCTCTAAATATGTAATTGTTCATCCGAAAATTGTCATAGTCCATAAATCCCAAGGTCAAACAGATATGTCATTTCTATAAAATATTCCCGTACATTGAGAATAAATAATATTTCAGAGAAGTTTCAATTGGCTGTTTTTGAAGATAGAATGACTTCATTGTTGAAATGTTAACATGATGTTTAATTTTATGATCGTGAGATCTTTCACGTTCTTTTTTCTTTAAGGTAACGAAAAGGTTTCTTCATCAAATATCGTCGACATGTGCTTAAAGAGTCACGTTGCAAAATTTTTTTGCGATTGCAGACGGGTAATCTGAGTATGTTAGCTAATTTTTCGGGAAAATAATATAAGAAAGTTGAACTTCTTCGATATTGTTGCGGAATGCGTTTATCCGCATAATATATGACTTGAACTCTTTGCGAAAGTACTGTGAATTTTACTGCATGGTTTTGACTATTTATGCATTTTCTGATGTTAATTTAATAATATTGGTCGACAAAATCAAGTTAAAATCTGTGTATCACGTCGGAATGGAATATTTATATTTAAAATTACCTGGATTAACGTATTGAAGACGAATAAAGAGTCACCTCTGTTTCGGAAATATATTATTTTAGTCCTTCCAAACAAGAACACTTTTGTTTACAATTTGACAAACTTAAATCTGCGATAAGCTTGTCCTTGAATTATGAAATGTGGCCTAACTTCATACTCCGAGATAACAGTATCTCTTATTTAATTGTAATTTGGGAACCGTTGGACTAGACTGCAAACTAGACTATAGATGCATATATTATGTAGTATAACTATATATAGTATGTTGTTACCAACCAATAAATAACAAAACAAACAACAAAAATAATAATTATCATTAATTTACGCAATTGCTTGAATTTCAATTAAATGTCACAACTTTGTCTCAGATTTATATTTTATAAAAAATAAAATAAAACCAGTCATATAAGCGACTATTTACATTTTTGTATGAGGTGATAACACTCTTTTTCAGAAAATAAACAAAGAACAGCTGTTATTGACGCTGTTTGATCTTACATTTGGTTTGCAAGATCAAATAATTATTTTACCAAAATGATGTAAATTATTTGACTTTTGGTGTTCACATTGATGAAACAATGAGAAAATATTTATTTGCCAGCAAATCAATTTGTTTTATGAAAATCATCCGCATTGCTGTTTGTTAACATGAAACATTTTATGTTCATATTCGACAAACAAAGTTTTTTCAATCGTGTTATATATTAATATTATACACTTTTATTATAAAAATTTAATTTTAAACCTAATAAAAATAGTTAAAATTATAACAAATTGCCAAATTGCTTTTTTCTTTTATGAAAATATACGATATTCTGTGGCTGCAAAACATGTGTGTGTTTGAACCAAATTATTTTTGCACTGTTTGATAAAACAATAGCATCAAATATTTGTTCAAGTCTGAACATGAAATAAATATTGCGTTTGTTTGACGCAACTTTATAAATATTTATAACAAATATTTGGACCAAATATTTTACAGGTCTGAACGTAGCTTTACTCAATTAAATTACAATAAAATAAACTTTAATAAAGTGTAAAAAATGTAATAAACATGTTACAATTAAATCATTATTTGGAATTACACAGTTTGTTTCCTTTTTTACTCTTCAACTTCATAAGAGGAAATACATATATTGCATTTGTAATTTCTAAAATTTCGTTTTGCACCCTATAAGGTATAAACCCCGTATTAATAAAAATGAGTACAATATACCTGTAATAAACCGCTAAAAACTTTATTAATCATTTATGAATGTGGGCTAAAGATGTCAATTTAGCAATATCCATCTGTCTGTCCATATGTATGTTGAAATCAACATTCTGAAGACCACAAATATCTATCAGTCTTGCTTTCATGAAATGTCCTATTTCTGGTCCATGAATATCCGAGTTATGAAGTTCCGTTCTATGAAGTTCTATCAAACTTTGACGTTAGATATAACAATCTACAATCTACAGTTGTTTTAAGTACACATTTTGGGACCAGTTCTCACGACAGATAACTTTTCGGTCCTCAAAGGCAAGAGCTATTTGCGTTTAGCAATTGTACAACAACGCTCAAGAGGCCTGATGGAGGCGTAGGTGTATTCATCAGATTTGACCATAAAGATCCTCCTTTCAAATTAACTAACTTTGTCCAATCAATAGAATAAACTATAGTCGAATCTATATAATAGACTATAGTCCGATCTATAGAATAAACAACAGAATGTTCTATAGAATAGAATATAGTCGCATCTATAGAATAGTCTACTGTCTAATACTATTGTCTGATCTATAGAATAGTTTATAGTCTAGTCTATAAAATAAACAATAGTCTGATCTATAAAATACACTATAGTCTGATCTATAGAAAACAATATAGTCTGAGCTATAGTATAGACGATAATCTGATATATAAAGTAATCTATAGTCTGATATGTAGTAGGGACTACTGTCTGATCTATAAAAGAGTCTATAGACTATGGATTGATCGGTACAGTACACTAGTCTAATCTATAGTACTGACTACTAGTACGGACTACTGCCTGGTCTATAGAATAGGCTATATTCTGATCTATAGAATATGCTATAGTCTGATCCGTATAATAAACTATATTCTGATCTATAGAATGTACTATAGTCTGATCTATAGTATAGACTATAATTTGATCTATAATACGGACTATTGTCTGATCTTTAAAAGAGTGTATAGTCTGATGTATAAAATAGGTTAAAGTCTGATCTATAGAATAAACTGTTGTCTGATCTATAGAGGAGACTATAATATGATCTATACAATACACTATAGTCTGACCTATAGAACAAAATATAGCCAGATCTATATCATATACTATAGAACGGATTGCTGTCTGATCTATTGAGAATACTATAGTCTGATGTATACAATAAACTGATCTATAGAATGTACTATAGTCTGATCTATAGTATAGACTATAATTTGATCTATAATACGAACTATTGTCTGATCTATAAAAGAGTGTATAGTCTGATGTATAAAATAGGTTAAAGTCTGATCTATAGAGTAAACTGTTGTCTGATCTATGGAGGAGACTATAATATGATATATACAATACCCTATAGTCTGACCTATAGAACAAAATATAGCCTGAATACGATAGAACGGATTGCTGTCTGATCTATAGAGAATACTATAGTCTGATGTATACAATAAACTGATCTATAGAATGTAGTATAGTCTGATCTATAGTATAGACTATAATTTGATCTCAAATACGGACTATTGTCTGATCTATAAAAGAGAGTATAGTCTGATGTATAAAATAGGTTAAAGTCTGATCTAAAGAATAAACTGTTGTCTGATATACAATACCCTATAGTCTGACCTATAGAACAAAATATAGCCTGACTCTAAATTTCTGGAATAGACCGACCACAGAATTAGTTATGGCGCTTCTTAACATCAAAACAAATTGGTCACGTGATAATATTTTACCACATATAAAAGATATATTCAAATGTCTGGAGAACTATAATCAAACTAAAAATTATTTTATACTGTTTAAAAATATGTATGTTTGATATTTTGTTTAAATAACCGTTATCATAACTGATAATAGTTATAAAAATGGCATCTGTATAGAAAACTTCAAAAATATCAAGACCAGATTTCGTAATTTGCAGAACAGCTTTTGCAATGTTGCAATTAAAACAGGTTAATAGCCACAATTAGACTTTCAAACATCATTTAATTAGAATAATAACAAATTTATGTTTTGTTTACAGTTTTTTTTTTTTTTTTTTTTTTCGACAAAAATTAACATATTAATTTTGTACAAAATTAATCCCGTTTTTTTTTAATTGTTGTTTTAGATGTTTGTTTGCGTTGGGGGTTTTCGTTTTGCGATTATTTGCCGGTATATAAAAGCAAGCAATTTAGCAGTATAAGGCATAAGTTAATCAATTGATTTAATCTATACTTAATTAACAATGAAGTTCTTTGCTTTCTTTTGCATTCTATTGTTAGCTGTTGTGGCTCTAGTTAGTGCTGGACCTGCAGTTGCCAAGTCATCCGCTACAGCCACTGCAACATCCGATGGACATGGTGGTGATGCTGAAGCCAATGCCAGTGCTAGTGCAGTTGCACAGGGACATGGTGATTCTGCTGCTGTTGCTAATGCTGATGCCTCGGCCGTGAGTGGCGCTCATTGAGAAGTTTAATGAAGTTTTTAAGAAGAAAATAATTAATGAAGTTCGAATTAGAAATAAAAAGGCATTAAAATTAAAAAAATGTTTCTTTTTTATATATTGTTGGGGGTCAGGATGGATTATATTACAAGTTAAGCTAATTTTAAAACTTCAATGTAATACTCTAGCATTTCAGTACTTTTGATCAGGAAAGTGTAAACTGGTTTTATCTATAGATTTTGATTAAAATATCAATAATAATATGATATTAATATTTTACTGGTTATTTGGAAATTGAAACGGGATTGCTTTATCAATATATTATAATTCATATTTATTTTTGTTATTGTTTATATGTAAAATAATTTTGATGCGCCATTTCTAAACGGTAATCCAATGAAATGAGCTGATGATGAAATATGGAAATAAGAAACTAATTACAACTTTTTTGATGAAAAGTTAGTTAGTTAGTTAGTTAGTTAGGTAGTTAGTTAGTTAGTTAGTTAGTTAGTTAGTTAGTTAGTTCGTAGTTAGTTAGTTAGTTAGTTAGTTAGTTAGTTAGTTAGTTAGTTAGTTACTTAGTTCGTTAGTTAGTTAGTTAGTTAGTTAGTTAGTTAGTTAGTTAGTTAGTTAGTTAGTTAGTTAGTTAGTTATTACTTAGTTAGTTAGTTAGTTAGTTAGTTACTTAGTTAGTTAGTTAGTTAGTTAGTTTAGTTAGTTAGTTAGTTCGTTAGTTAGTTAGTTAGTTAGTTAGTTAGTTCGTTAGTTATTAGTTTAGTTGTTAGTTCGTTCGTTCGTTTCGTTCGTTCGTTCGTTCTTCGTTCTTCGTTCGTTCGTTTTCGTTCGTTCTTCGTTCGTTTTCGTTCGTTCGTTTCGTTCGTTTTTTCGTTCGTTCGTTTCGTTCGTTCGTTCGTTCGTTCGTTCGTTTTCGTTCGTTCGTTTCGTTCGTTCGTTCGTTGTTCGTTCGTTCGTTTCGTTCGTTCGTTCGTTCGTTTCGTTCGTTTCGTTCGTTCGTTGTTCGTTCGTTCGTTGTTCGTTCGTTCGTTCGTTCGTTCGTTCGTTCGTTCGTTCGTTTTCGTTTCGTTCGTTCGTTCGTTTCGTTCGTTCGTTCGTCGTTTCGTTCGTTCGTTTTTCGTTCGTTTCGTTCGTTCGTTTCGTTCGTTCGTCGTTTTAGTTAGTTAGTTAGTTTTAGTTAGTTAGTTCGTTAGTTCGTTAGTTAGTTGTTAGTTAGTTAGTTAGTTTCGTTAGAGTGAAGGTAACTAATTATTCGAGAAAGAAGGGACAGTTTCCAGAATGTTTTTAATGTTAGTTCTCTATCCAATTTAATTTTTTCATCATTGCCTTTCCAAAAAATATTGCCGATTATTAGGTGTGTCCAGAAGTAATTTATAGGAACATTCAGAAAAATCCTACAATAATAATTTAAAAGTTTTTCACCAAAAGTTGGAATCATCAAGTCCGAGTAAAAGTTTTATATACCAGATGTCACTTCTTTGAAAACATTTTTTATTTACAAAAATTTCAACTTTCAAATGGATCCCATAGATATGAATCGTTTGTATTGTCTACAATATTTTTTCTTTCACAAAAGAAAGTTTAAATATTAAGAAATACTAAATATATATAAAAAAACAATAACCATATTAAATGAATTTATATATTTTTATTCAAGTTTTTAAAAATATTTCCACACCATAAGTATATATCCGGACAAATTTCAGTTTTCTTTAAAATCAGCTAAGTTAATTCGAATACACTTTTTAACCAGCCAAAGAGGTTAACTTATTAAAAGCATGAGCCTTCAACGCAACATCAGCTTTGACTACATCAGCTGCCACGTTAGCTGCTGTTGAGGCGGCACCAGCAACATCAGCACTACCGCTTGCACCAATTTCAGCAGCGGTTCCAGCACCTGAAGCTCCAGCCTCAGCACCAATACCAGCAGCAAGATGACCACTAACAGCCATTACAGCCACAAGTAGGAAACACAAAAGAGCAAAGAATTTCATTTTAGAGAACAGTAGAACTTTAACAACTGGATGTTGGTTGAGGAAAATCTTGCTATTTTTATAGCAAAATTATTTTTGAAACAAACTTAACCAGATTCACAAAAAATATCGTTTAATTAAAAAAAACTGGTCAAAATATTATACAATCATGAATTGCATATTTAAATGCAATTATAAACAAATATTAAATTTAATTTCTAAATGCATTTTTTAAGAATATTAATTATGAAATTTATTATTTAATTATTTTTTTCAAAAAGTAATCTTTATGACGATTTAACTATATTTCTATATACGTACATTTAAATATTTATTTTTGTGCAAATTTTTAATATGATTTAATTAATTTTTAATTGTTTTATTAAGTCTATGAATTAATTTCAAAATTAACTGAACTAGAACTGAAATAGAACTGAACTAGAACTGAACTAGAACTGAACTAGAACTGAACTAGAACTGAACTAGAACTGAACTAGAACTGAACTAGAACTGAACTAGAACTGAACTAGAACTGAACTAGAACTGAACTAGAACTGAACTAGAACTGAACTAGAACTGAACTAGAACTGAACTAGAACTGAACTAGAACTGAACTAGAACTGAACTAGAACTGAACTAGAACTGAACTAGAACTGAACTATAACTGAACTAGAACTGAACTAGAACTGAACTAGAACTGAACTAGAACTGAACTAGAACTGAACTAGAACTGAACTAGAACTGAACTAGAACTGAACTAGAACTGAACTAGAACTGAACTAGAACTGAACTAGACTGAACTAGAACTGAACTAGAACTGAACTAGAACTGAACTAGAACTGAACTAGAACTGAACTAGAACTGAACTAGAACTGAACTAGAACTGAACTAGAACTGAACTAGAACTGAACTAGAACTGAACTAGAACTGAACTAGAACTGAACTAGAACTGAACTAGAACTGAACTAGAACTGAACTAGAACTGAACTAGAACTGAACTAGAACTGAACTAGAACTGAACTAGAACTGAACTAGAACTGAACTAGAACTGAACTAGAACTGAACTAGAACTGAACTAGAACTGAACTAGAACTGAACTAGAACTGAACTAGAACTGAACTAGAACTGAACTAGAACTGAACTAGAACTGAACTAGAACTGAACTAGAACTAGAACTGAACTAGAACTGAAACTAGAACTGACTAGAACTGAACTAGAACTGAACTAGAACTGAACTAGAACTGAACTAGAACTGAACTAGAACTGAACTAGAACTGAACTAGAACTGAACTAGAACTGAACTAGAACTGAACTAGAACTGAACTAGAACTGAACTAGAACTGACTAGAACTGACTAGAACTGAACTAGAAACTGAACTAGAAACTGAACTAGAACTGAACTAGAACTGAACTAGAACTGAACTAGAACTGAACTAGAACTGAACTAGAACTGAACTAGAACTGAACTAGAACTGAACTAGAACTGAACTAGAACTGAACTAGAAACTGAAACTAGAACTGAACTAGAACTGAACTAGAACTGAACTAGAACTGAACTAGAACTGAACTAGAACTGAACTAGAAACTGAACTAGAAGAACTGAACTAGAACTGAACTAGAACTGAACTAGAACTAGAACTGAACTAGAACTAGAACTGAACTAGAACTGAACATAGAACTGAACTAGAACTAGAACTCGAACTGAACTAGACTGAACTAGAACTGAACTAGAACTGAACTAGACACTAGAACTGAACTATACTAGAACTAGAACTGAACTAGAAACTAGAACTGAACTAAACTGAACTAGAACTGAACTAGAACTGAACTAGAACTGACTAGAACTGAACTAGAACTGAACTAGAACTGAACTAGAACTGAACTAGAACTGAAACTAGAACTGAACTAGAACTGAACTAGAACTGAACTAGAACTGACTAGAACTGAACTAGAACTGAACTAAGAACTGAACTAGAACTGAACTAGAACGAACTAGAACTGAACTAGAACTGAACTAGAACTGACTAGAACTGAACTAGAACTGAACTAGAACTGAACTAGAACTGAACTAGAACTTGAACTAGAACTGAACTAGAACTGAACTAGAACTGAACTAGAACTGAACTAGAACTGAACTAGAACTGAACTAGAACTGAACTAGAACTGAACTAGAACGAACTAGAACTGAACTAGAACTGAACTAGAACTGACCTGAACTAGAACTGAACTAGAACTGAACTAGAACTGAACTAGAACTGAACTAGAACTGAACTAGAACTGAACTAGAACTGAACTAGAACTGAACTAGAACTGAACTAGAACTGAACTAGAACTGAACTAGAACTGAACTAGAACTGAACTAGAACTGAACTAGAAACGACTAGAACTGAACTAGAACTTAACTAGAACTGAACTAGAACTAGAACTGAACTAGAACTAGAACTAGAACTAGAACTGAACTAGAACTAGAACTGAACTAGAACTAGAACTGAACTAGAACTGAACTAGAACTGAACTAGAACTAGAACTGAACTAGAACTAGAACTGAACTAGAACTATAGAACTGAACTAGAACTAGAACTGAACTAGAACTAGAACTAGAACTGAACTAGAACTGAACTAGAACTGAACTAGAACTGAACTAGAACTGAACTAGAACTGAACTAGAACTGAACTAGAACTGAACTAGAACTGAACTAGAACTGAACTAGACTGAACTGAACTGAACTGAACTGAACTAGAACTGAACTAGAACTGAACTAGAACTGAACTAGAACTGAACTAGAACTGAACTAGAACTGAACTAGAACTGAACTAGAACTGAACTAGAACTGAACTAGAACTGAACTAGAACTGAACTAGAACTGAACTAGAACTGAACTAGAACTGAACTAGAACTGAACTAGAACTGAACTAGAACTGAACTAGAACTGAACTAGAACTGGACTAGAACTGAACAAGAACTGAACTAGAACTGAACTAGAACTGAACTAGAACTGAACTAGAACTGAACTAGAACTGAACTAGAACTGAACTAACTGAACTAGAACTGAACTAGAACTGAACTAGAACTGAACTAGAACTGAACTAGAACTGAACTAGAACTGAACTAGAACTGAACTAGAACTGAACTAGAACTGAACTAGAACTGACTAGAACTGAACTAGAACTGAACTAGAACTGAACTAGAACTGAACTAGAACTGAACCAGAACTGAACTAGAACTGAACTAGAACTGAACTAGAACTGAACTAGAACTGAACTAGAACTGAACTAGAACTGAACTAGAACTGAACTAGAACTGAACTAGAACTGAACTAGAACTGAACTAGAACTGAACTAGAACTGAACTAGAACTGAACTAGAACTGAACTAGACTGAACTAGAACTGAACTAGAACTGAACTAGAACTGAACTAGAACTGAACTTGAACTGAAATAGAACTGACTAGAATTGAACTAGAACTGAACTAGAACTGAACTAGAACTGAACTAGAACTGAACTAGAACTGAACTAGAACTGAACTAGAACTGAACTAGAACTGAACTAGAACTGAACTAGAACTGAACTAGAACTGAACTAGAACTGAACTAGAACTGAACTAGAACTGAACTAGAAACTGAACTAGAACTGATCTAGAACTGAAGTGAATTAGAACTGAACTAAACTAGAACTGGATTAGAAGAAATTAATTAAGAGATTAGTAGATTGTACTAATGAAGAGAAGGGTGAATATGACAGTCAACAGTTGATTCATTGGACCAGTTCTTATGGTCAATCGATGTAAATATTTTTGTGCGTCTATTATGGATAGATATAAATTAGTATTGCACCAAAAACTTAGAATTGTAAAATTTAAGCAAATCTATGATGTTGTAAAATCTTTAAAAACCACCCTCGTTATATTAAAATTTTATTTTTAACATCCTAAAAGTATAGTATATTATTTTCTTATAATAAAAATTATTAAACTTTTTTTCTAAAGATCACCATTTAAAAAAAATTTCACTACGATAATAAATACCAGTTTGTATGAATATTTGAAGTTGTCTGCTTTAATATTAATTAATTACACAAAATGCATCTGCACAAAAACATTTATAATTGAAAACCAAACAATCAATATTTCAAATTTTTGAACAAATATAAAAAATATATATATATTGTAGAGGCACATGATGATGATGATCATTTGTTGTAGTACAAGTATTTTTAATTATTTAAGTAATAGTAGATATATTTTGTTTGTTTTTAATAAATCTGGTTAATTATAATTAGATTTTTTGGCAAATTTTTTCAAATAGAACTTAAGTATATAAGTCGGAACAAGTGCCATTATTAGCAACAGTTTCCGAAAAGTGTTTGTTACATCATGAAATTATTTGCTTTTGTTTTATTGATCGTGGCCATCGTAAGCGTTAATGCTCATGGTTATGGTGCTGGTGGACATGGTTCAGCTAGTGCTAATGCTGGTGGTCATGCCTCTGCCGGTTTAGGTGGTGGTAAAGGCGGTGGAGCTGGTCATCATGGTGGTGGCGCTGGTCATCATGGTGGTGCTGGTGCAGGTCATCTTGGTGGTGGTGCAGGCGCTGGTTTACAAGGAACTGGTCATCTAGCTGGTGGTGCTGGTTTACAAGGAGCTGGTCATCTAGCTGGTGGTGCTGGCGCAGGTTTACAGGGTGCTGGTCATCTTGCTGGTGGTGCTGGAGCAGGTTTACAGGAAGCTGGACATCTTGCTGGTGGTGCTGCTTTACAGGGCGCTGGTCATCTTGCTGGTGCCGGTTTACAGGGAGCTGGACATCTTGCTGGTGGTGCTGGCGCTGGTTTACAGGGAGCTGGACATCTTGCTGGTGGTGCTGGCGCTAGTTTACAGGGAGCTGGACATCTTGCTGGTGGTGCTGGCTTACAAGGAGCTGGTCACCTTGCAGGTGGCGCCAATGCTGATGCTAAAGCTAATGCAGTTGCTTCAGCAATTGGTGGTGGTGTAGCAAATGCAGCTGCCAATGCTGCTGCAAGTGCAAGTGCAGGTGCTGCCGGTGGTCATGGATATGGACATTAATAAGTCATGGATTTAATTGACAATGCTTTAATGTTTAATTAAAAAAATAAATTTTGAAAGATAAATCTATCTGTGTATTTTTGATTTTTCTTTTTTTTTTTTTCTTGTATAATTTTATTAACATAACATTTTAAGTGGGTAAATTAATATATTTTACAAAATAAATTAAATAAATCTAGTTTAAAAAAGTTTTACTCTAATTAATGATTTTTGTTTTTAATATGTGTAAATTATATTCAATACGAATCTTGAAAGTCTTAAAATTTCTTTAATGGCCTTTTTCTTTGACGATATAAACAGCAGCTGTAAAATCGAACAATATAAATAAATCTTTAAAATTCGTTTGATAAAGGGTTTTCCAATAAGACGAATCTATGATTAATTGAAAGTATATGGCGGTGGATTTACACACCGATCTTCAAAATGTTCGAATTTGTATCTTTAATTCCGATTTGCATCCACTCAATATAGAAATCAATAGTCTAATCCATAGTCTAGTCAATAGATTGTTCAATAGACTAGTTCATGAACTAAGTAATCAATAAACTAGTACATAGTCTAAGCAATATCCAAGTCCATTATCTAGTCGATAGACTATTACAAAGCCCTATCAATAGAATAGTTTAAACTCTTAGACTAGTCCGATGAATAGACCAGTCAATAGAATAGACAATAAACTAATAAATATAGAAATCCAAAGTCTATTCCAAGGAATGGTCCATATATTACACAATAGACTAGTCCAAATATAAGCCAATGAACTATTTAATTATAAAGTTCAGAAACAAGTATAGACCAGTCAATTGACTGCCCTATATGTGATACAAAGAATAGACTAGTTAAAAGATAATACGCCGGAATAGTCCAAACACTAGTGAATAAAGTAGTTAATAGACTAAAGAGAGTCCATAGACTTGTCTAGTCCATAGAGTTGCCCAAAGACTAGTCCAAAACTATTCAATAGATTGGTCAATAAATTATTGTATATATAAATACAAAGATAGCTCAATAGACTAGTCCAAAGAATATTTCAAATACAATTCAATAGAAAGCCCATTGGCAAATCAATAGATTATTCCATAGACTAGTCAATACAATGTCCTAAGGCCTATTTAGTAGACTAAGTAGCAAAAAGACTAGTCCAAATATTAGCCAATAGACTGGTCGATACTTTCGTCAATAAATCAGTCTTAACAGACTAAGAAATAGACTAGTATATATACTAGTCCATAGACTAATACAAAGACTAATTCTTTCAGAAGTCAGAAGACTAGTGAAAAGAATATACAATAAACATGTCCATAGTTTAGTCAATAAATTAGTCCATAGTTTAGTCAGTAGACTAATTCATAGAAAATTCCAAACTCTTTTCAATAGACTAGTTGAAAGTCAAGTCAATGAACTAGTCTGTAGAGTAGGCCAAACGCTAGTCCAAAGAAAATTCAGTGAACAATAGACTAGTTAATAGATTAGACAACTATAGACTACTCATATGACAATATACTCTCCAATAGACTCTACTTATTATCCAAACATTATTATATATATCATTCCGGTTTTTATTGGAAAACCTTATGTTATAATTTGTTTATTATATATGTTAAATAATTTAAATTGTAAAATCTTATTTAATTTGGTTATATGAGTAGCAAGTTATATTAAATTATTCATGAGGAAATATTAATTTGTTTTGGGTTTTGTTTGCAATTTATAAATTTTAACCGAATACGTTTGAAGGATCCAGACGTTTTGGGGTAATAGATTAATAGTAGTACTTTTTACGACATTAGTATAAATTATATAAACGTCATAAAATATAAGTAAATTTAACAAATTCTAAAAGGCTTTGAAGAAAAGAAACTACATCTGGTTTATATGTTGAAGTATTAATTGCCTTCCAAATAATATCAATCTAAGAATTTCAGATAAATAAACTTGATATAAGATGTGAATGGTATTACAAAAGATCTGAATGATCTTACAATATATGTATCTGATTGATCTTATAAAAAGATCTCAATGATCTGATAAAATATCTTAACGATCTGGTAAAGATCTCAATGATCCCATAAAAGTCTTAATGGTTTTGTTAAACCTTGAACTTTAATGATTTTGGAGCAAATCATTTCGGCATTTTTTTACTAATATTTTTTTAATTTACTAGATTTATGCAAAATTTTCTTATCTTTTGAAAAATGTAGGTTTCGAAGCTGTTTCTTTGATGGGGCCATTGGTCAGATTATAAGCAGCACTCTTGGTGTGATCATCATGAAATTTGGTAGAGAAATTTGTAGATAATCTTGTTTATGTAGAATCGATATACTAATGTTTTCAGTAAATTATGAACATTTAAGTCATTATCAGAAATACATCTTATATGAGGGCTAGGTTCAAATGTGAATCGATGTTTGACATACTCTACAGTATTTTTTCTGGGAACATAAGATTAACTAGTGCAAATTAGTATTAGATTGCTGAATAATCAATTAATAATGACGGTTTACGAATGGATGTTTTGTACGAACTTTATCAGAGACAATTTCGGAAAAATTTCATTGTTATAGATCATCTCCTCTGAGCTCATCATTCTATTTTAAGAGACACGATTACTTTTTTTCTTTTAATTCAACATACACGTGTATAACGGTTTAGGCGGTTTTTCAAAAGATATTGTTGGAGAGCCGGAAGAAATTGTAAATCGAAGTTGGCCACTTTTGGAATAGTGGTTCGTGGTCGAACCACTAAAGGACGTAATGGAAAAATTTCTTTAAATCATAGCTAGAGTATATTATAATATAGTCGAGCAAGTCTAACCATTCTTAGTATTTCAGTTGTATTTAAACTAGCAGTTCCCAAAACCAGCTTAAAAACTAGCTAACAAGCTTTAATTAAGAAAAAAAAAATTCCATTTAAAATTTATTTTTATTAGTTTTTTTTTATGTATTTTTTCAAATTTTTTTTTTTCGTAATAAATTAGTCTTAACATTAGACAACAATTAGGACTAGAGCTTAACCGCGGACAAGGGTGTTGGCATTGGCATTAGCAGTAGCGCCAGCATTGGCACCACCGAAACCACCCAAACCACCACGACCACCAGCGGTAGAGGAAGCAGAAGCTGAGGAAGAAGCGGAGGAAGAACCACCACCGAAACCACCACCAAGACCACCACCAAGACCACCGCCAAGACCACCGAAACCACCACCGGTAGCACCAGCATTAGCGGTTAGCATTGGCTCCAGCGTTAGCACCACCGAGACCGCCACCTAATCCACCGCCCAACAAACCTCCCAAACCGGGACGGCGACCACCGAAAGCACCACCAGTAGCACCAGCGTTGGCATTAGCATTAGCACCGGCATTAGCACCGCCGAAGCCGCCACCCAAACCGGGGCGGCCGAAACCACCTCCCAAACCACCACCCAAACCGCCACCAACAGCTCCAGCATTAGCGTTAGCATTAGCACCGGCATTGGCACCACCGAAACCACCGCCTAAACCGCCTCCCAAACCGGGACCTCCGAAACCGGGACGGCCGAAACCACCACCCAAACCGCCACCAACAGCTCCAGCATTAGCGTTAGCATTGGCACCAGCATTAGCACCACCAAAAACCGCCTAGACCGCCAAAACCACCGGCACCACCCTTAGCAGCTGCGTTAGCACTAGCAGCAGCATTGGCATTGGCACCACCGAAGCCAAGACGTTGACCTTGGGCTTGGGAACACACGGCTAAAACGGCAAGAGCAACAAATACTTTCATTATGACTACTGTTTGGTGTTTCGAATGGACAAAACTAAACTGATGCTAAACCTAGAAACATAAACATCTTTTATAGTTGAACTACAAAATTCAAGTTTGAAAACCCAATTTGAAATTTCTCTTCCATAAGGGAAGAAGACATCTGTTGGCAGATAAAAACAAATACAAACTCTCATCATCCACTATATACATACATATATACGTATTAAAGTAGTGGCGTCAGTAATTAGCATCTAAATGGGTCTATGTGATAAAATCATGAAACCCCCTCATAACACTAACACACACAGATTTAGAAGTGTTTGTCGTCTATCTGTTAGTTTGGTTAAGTAGTGCTTGTATTAGTGTTGGAGCTTCTGTATTAGCAGCATTATGTTTGTATTTATTAGTTAGTATATATCTCTAGTACTACTAGTGCGAATGTTTGTTAGAAAATTTAAAATTCATATTTTTATTTTATTTTTGGGTACTTTTTTTTATAAATTTTCGAAGAAAAAAAGCCGGTATATTTAGCATTTGATTTTTTTTTTTTTTTTTTGTTTATTTATTTACACAAGCCTGAAGTAAACAAACATAAACGAGTTTTTATTGTCTTCCCCATAATTTTAAATTAAATAATGATTTTGTACTTAGCAAAAAATATCAAATAAAATATTCTTTCAAACAGTTTATAATAAGGGCTAAAAGCGTTGACGACTAAGAAGTATGAAATACGCATCGAAATCGGAAGACTTATTTTTGTGCTAAAATTTTTATTTTAATACTCTTTAGAAATGTGACAAAAAAAAATCGGACCTATTGCTGTAATTGTTCACAATAAATCACTTTGGACTCAACAGTATTAGGCTGGTTTCTGAGTAACCCTATATTGGTACCCTTCTGAGGTAATTTTTATGTAATCTCCACTGTATTTTATTCACACTAAAGCAATTTCAACGAATCAGGGAAATAAATATGTAATTTCTAAATGGTTGGTCCGATTTTAAAAATAAATTTCACATGCTGTGACATTAGTCACAAGCCTACCGAAGAGATCTAGATCAAGAGATACTTGTGGCATCACTATCTACAAGTAACTATTTGGATACTTTATAGGGTCTCCAGAGACTGATCGTTTCCTACAACCACCCTACTTTCGGCTCAAATTCACTTTCTGAATCGATTTAAGCAATGTCTGTCTCTCTGTCCTTCTGTGTGTCCATTTTTAAAAACAAATTTCACCTACCTCAAGATAAAGGGTTGAGAAGTTTAAACATACATTAGAACATTAGTCACGACCTTCCGAACAGATCTAGATTTAGAGATACTGATGGACATAACTATTTGGATACTTATAGGTTCGCCAGAGACTGATCGTTTCCGCTCGAACTAAATATGTATAAAACACGTTTTATACCCTACACTACTAGGTTCAGTGGTGAGGGTATTATGCGTTTGTGCTAATGTTTGCAGCACCCAAAAATATGTTTCCTACAACCACCTACTTCGGCTCAATAATTCACTTTCTGAATCGATTAAGCAATGTCTGTCTCTCTGTCCTTCTGTGTGTCCATTTTTAAAAACAAATTTCACCTACCTCAAGATAAAGTGTTGAGAAGTTTAAACATACATTAGAACATTAGTCACGACCTTCGGAACAGATCTAGATTTAGAAGATACTGATGGACATACTATTTGGATACTTATAGGTTCGCCAGAGACTGATCGTTTCCGCTCGAACTAAATATGTATAAAACACGTTTTTATACCCTACACTACTAGGTTCAGTGGTGAGTGTATTATGCATTTGCAGCACCTAAAAATATGTTTCCTACACCCACCTACTTTCGGCTCAGAATCACTTTCTAAATCGATTAAGCAATGTCTGTCCTTCTGTGTGTCCATTATTTCACTTAGCCACCCCCGAAAAATGCTCTTGTGCTCATAATTATGTTCTACTATCTCTTCAAAAATCGGCATAACTTAGTCTTGTATAAGTCTCGGACCTCATTTGACTCTAGCCCCCATAGAAGGTTGAACAATTTTTTCAACAAATTGTTAAAATATTTCGGAATTATAACAAAAAACAACATAATGCTGAATTTAAGTTGTGATTTGATTATTGCAAATAGGCTTAGTTCTGTTATGGACCGATATCCACAAAATTTAAAAGACTTGTGGTGACTTTTTCTGAAGTGGGGCTATGAGCTGCTAGGTTTTCGCTAAACTCTACAGTATAATTTCTGGGCATTTAAACTGACTTGTTTCAAATTTTATAACAATTGCTTTACTCAACATATATCTGACTATGACGGGGGCTTGGAAAAATGTTAGACCGACATTTTTCTACTAAAACAAGCCATTCTCCCACCGCGATGAGTCCTATCCTTGTTTCAACAACCAGACGGACAAAGCAAGATCGTTTTAAAATCCAATAAGGCAGACTATCGTCTTAAAACTTTATAAAGATCCAGAGTATTCTTAATTTTTCTAACTGTCGCCTAACGTCACAGCTGTGCTTCTATGAAACATGTCATATTTTATAGTTTTTAATTGCTATTTCTTTTAATTTAATTCTGTTTAATTTTTGTTTATTATTTTTTGATATTTATTATTTATTTTTTTTTTAATTATAAAACGTTTTATTAATTAGCTTCATTTTTGACTGGTACTTCAAGTTTCTTCATTTTCGTATTCGTCTTCGCTGAAGAGATTAATAATATGTTTTGTGAATATTTAAATATCTATTCAGAATATAAGTTCATAAAGTTCTGATTTCTGCATAAACATATATAAACTTTAAAATGTTAATTTGTTTAGATCGTAAATTGTAATTTATAACTTTTTTCAAAATTTGGATAAATCTTATAATTTACTAGTTTTCTACGTTTAAAATAGAAACAGAGTAGCCAGCTGAAATAAAGAAAATTGAGGGCAAATTTTACGGAACACAAAACTTATGCCATGACTTTTGAAAAGTCTATTAACTGATGACAGTTTTCTTTAACGTTTTGAAGCAGCCACAGAAACTTTCAATCTGAACTGCTTTATCATCCTTGATGTTTAATACACTGATATATTCCAGCATAAAGGTATTCCCCCTAGACAATTTTAATTTGATTAAAATGAATACAATTTAATGCTCATTCACTAATTAAACCAGTCTTTCATTGCATAATATATCTATAAATTTTGCAAATAAATAAATATTAAAATTTTACTAATACATTTTTAAAAATTGTATTTTTTTTAAATATATATCGAAGCTTTTAAATTTGCCTTAAAGGGCATCACAGAGACCCATAAATTTCTAAAATTTATATCAAGACATTTGATTCGATATGTTTACAACACTGTTGTTTTATTAGATATTATTCTGGTCAAACAACTCTTTCACTCTTTTATTTGTTTAACATTAAAAACTAAACTAAATACGAAAACAATATGCAAATTAAATACTAATCGTAACAAAACAGAAAATATACTTTTTATATAATTAATTAAAAGCTTTAAATAAAAAAATAAACAGCTTTTTTCTTTAAAGTTTAAATTTTAAAAAATAAAACAATAGAGGGCGTTCTAAGCAGCGGATATAAAGTATTTTATTTAAATTAAATAAAGTTTTCAATTGTTTTTTATTCGAGGGACGTTAGATCATAATTGAAATTAAGAAACTTTATGAATGCTTTTAATCGATTCTAGTTCAGTTCGAGTTCAGTTCTAATTCAGTTCTAGTTCAGTTCTAGTTCAGTTCTAGTTCAGTTCTAGTTCAGTTCTAGTTCAGTTCTAGTTCAGTTCTAGTTCAGTTCTAGTTCAGTTCTAGTTCAGTTCTAGTTCAGTTCTAGTTCAGTTCTAGTTCAGTTCTAGTTCAGTTCTACTTCAGTTCTAATTCAGTTCTAGTTCAATTCTAGTTCAGTTCTAGTTCAGTTCTAGTTCAATTCAGTTCAGTTCTAGTTCAGTTCTAGTTCAGTTCTAGTTCAGTTCTAGTTCAGTTCTAGTTCAGTTCTAGTTCAGTTCTAGTTCAGTTCTAGTTCAGTTCTAGTTCAGTTCTAGTTCAGTTCTAGTTCAATTCTAGTTCAATTCTAGTTCAATTCTAGTTCAGTTCTAGTTCAGTTCTAGTTCAGTTCTAGTTCAGTTCTAGTTCAGTTCTAGTTCAGTTCTAGTTCAGTTCTAGTTCAGTTCTAGTTCAGTTCTAGTTCAGTTCTAGTTCAGTTCTAGTTCAGTTCTAGTTCAGTTCTAGTTCAGTTCTAGTTCAGTTCTAGTTCTAGTTCAGTTCTAGTTCAGTTCTAGTTCAGTTCTAGTTCAGTTCTAGTTCAGTTCTAGTTCAGTTTTAGTTCAGTTCTAGTTCAGTTCTAGTTCAGTTCTAGTTCAGTTCTAGTTCAGTTCTAGTTCAGTTCTAGTTCAATTCTAGTTCAGTTCTAGTTCAGTTCTAGTTCAGTTCTAGTTCAGTTCTAGTTCAGTTCTAGTTCAGTTCTAGTTCAGTTCTAGTTCAGTTCTAGTTCAGTTCTAGTTCAGTTCTAGTTCAGTTCTAGTTCAGTTCTAGTTCAGTTCTAGTTCAGTTCTAGTTCAGTTCTAGTTCAGTTCTAGTTCTGTTTTTTATCTGTTTTAGTGCAGTTCTTGAACTTGTAATAACAATAAAAGTTATATTGTTAAAACACGCAAATATGCAGAAGTTTTATGATGTTGTAAATAAATGTCCACAACGAAGTATTTTTTCTTATTTTTTTTATATTTTTCAGACTTATCTTTTTTTATAAAACTTAAAATAAAAAATAAAATAACTTAAAAGAAACTATAACAAAAAAGAACTAAAAATGCTACAAAAATTTAAAATTTTTAATAATCTCTTGTGTGACACAAAAAATTATTGAGAAGTTTCTAACCGCGGAAACCACCGCCACCAGCAGCTGATGCGGATGCAGAAGCTGAAGCTGAACCAGCACCGCCAAAACCATTGCCAGCAGAGCTAGCACTGGAAGAAGCAGAGGCAGATGAGGAGCCACCGCCGACACCACCGAAACCAGGACCTCCGAATCCGGGACCACCGAAACCGGGACGGCCAAAACCTCCACCGTAGCCACCACCGAAACCTGGACGACCATAGCCGCCACCAAATCCAGGACGGCCAAAACCGCCACCGTAGCCACCACCAAAACCGGGACGTCCAAAGCCGCCACCCACCATAGGGGCTACCAAAGCCAAATTGGGGTACAGCGCAGACAGCAGCTAAGAGCATGGCCAAAACAATGAATACTTTCATTTTGTTACTAGTGATCTTCTTTCAAATTGTTTAAACTGTTTAGATATGTTCACACAACTAATGTCACAATAAATGCGTGCAAATGTATTTATACTAAAAACTGTAACTCATTTCTCTGTGCTGAATAATAAAATATGCTGAATGAAACAACAACAATATTAACTATAGCTCTTCTAAAGAGATTGATTTATTGTTATGTAGTGATCAATGATCACTTAGCTATACATATCTTGTCTTTTTCCAACAAAATTTCTAAGCATCGTTAGTGAAGAGATCTGCGTAAGCGAAAATGTGTAAGCGGCTGAATTAAAGTTATATTTTGAGAGAATCTCGAACTATAATATTAGAAAATAAAAAAAATCCCCAGCGTAAAAGTTTACTAAACAGAGAGTATGATGTATCGCATACATCATAGCTCTACTACTAACAACAACAATTAACACCTTCTATTCAAAGCACAAACATAGGGAAACACAAATTTATTTTCTATTGTTGTATTTTATTAACGGATTTTCGAAAAAACCCTCATCTGTTCAACCGTTACTTATTTGATAACTCTGCTCTCTATTACGTGTTTAGCTTCTTAAGATCATTATTTTGTATTTTGCCATTTTGGGTGATTCCCAATTGACCACCAATGTATATCGCAAACATAAACATCAAAAACCTTTCAGGCCCGTGGCTTAATAGCAAAAAAAAAAAACACAAAACACATATTAAATATGATAATGACCACGATCACGCCAAAAAAGTAGAAAACAAAATAATCAATATTCAAATTTTAAATTCATAATTAAACAATAGTTTGAGATAAATGGTTTTCACTGATAACAAGATGTTAAAACTATTGTCTTTTTAAAAGATTGACAAAACTCAAAGCAGCGCGTGTCTGAAGCTTAAAATCTTTGACAAATGTGTGGGTGTAAAAGTTTGCACGTTTATTTTTGCATGAGCGATATTGATTTGAATGATGAATTTGTAACCAAAAGCGACTTAGAATTGTAATTTCTGACATTTAGTATGTTTCAACTTCCCTAAGGATACTGGCAGCTAGTTCAGTTCTAGTTTAGTGCAAGTTTAGCTTCAATTCAGTTCTTTAGTTCTAGTTCAGTTCTAGTTCAGTTCTAGTTCAGTTCTAGTTCAGTTCTAGTTCAGTTCTAGTTCAGTTCTAGTTCAGTTCTAGTTCAGTTCTAGTTCAGTTCTAGTTCAATTCTAGTTCAGTTCTAGTTCAGTTCTAGTTCAGTTCTAGTTCAGTTCTAGTTCAGTTCTAGTTCAGTTCTAGTTCAGTTCTAGTTCAGTTCTAGTTCAGTTCTAGTTCAGTTCTAGTTCAGTTCTAGTTCAGTTCTAGTTCAGTTCTAGTTCAGTTCTAGTTCAGTTCTAGTTCAGTTCTAGTTCAGTTCTAGTTCAGTTCTAGTTCAGTTCTAGTTC
>NW_023995028.1:0-65000 GCF_015586225.1 Lucilia sericata
CATACAAGGTCCTTTTACGAAAATCTCTTAAACGCACATTACTCATTACCAAATAAAGCTATTGATACAAAATTTGCCACAAATATTAGTTTTGTATACAAAAATTCTATTTCAAGATTTCTCTGTTTAAATCTTGGGATTTTTTCAATTTAAGACATGAGATAACTTATTTCTACAAATATTTGACCAATTAGAAAAGTCTTAATATAAAAGTAGCTGGTGGAGGGTATTTAAGATTCGGCTCAGCCGAATTTAGCACTCTAACTTGTTTTTTCTTTTTTAATGTTAATTAATTTTATGCAATTTTATGTGATTGGTGATAAAATCATATGAGTAGGGTGATGTTGTTGATGAGGACTTGTGTAGAGTAGAGATTCAAAATTATTATTATATTGTTAACATATAGCCGTGATGTTGAAAATCTTTTTTGAAAATATATTGATAGAATTTAAGCGATTAAAATTGTTTCTTATAATAATGTACATGATTTATGTAGGTGCTATACAAATTGCTGTTGAAACTTTAGAATTGTGATGATTTTAAGAGGACTGATGGTGGTAATAGGCAGGGTTTCGTCTTACCTTCACTTATATGTAGAAAATAGGAAAAGTTTTACAATTTGTTCAATAAAACTAGTTCTAGAACGAGTACAGAAGTGTAAGTTATTTATGTGAACACCTGCCATGACGGCCTTATATCACGAAATACGAATCCATCAAATTAGTCAAAGTTTAGTTGTTACTGCCAGAGAACACATCTTGACAAGGAAGGAAAATTCAATGTGTTAGTTGTATAATATAGTTTTCGTCCATCACCATACAATCTTACACACATTCATAGAGAAAAACATCAGACCTATTCACTCTAGGTACATACTTATACATCTATGCTGTGTCATAAGCACTTAACATCAACTTATTTCAAACGATTAGTCCTGCAGGTACTCCTCCTCAAGGTGTCTGTATCTTGGAAACAGCATCGAACTTATCACGAAATGAAGAGTTCAACATTCCCACGAGTTCAAGCCACAGTCGAATGCACCCCTAAGGGAGTTCCCAAAAAACCGGAAGAAGACCAAAACACTGCCCTGTATGCTACCGATTCGATATATAGCTCTCTGATTCGACCCTACAGCAAAATAATACATTTAACACTACCAGTTTATAGCAACTGGTAGCAACTATCTTGCAACCCGATATCGTATACCTACTATCAACATAATCAGTTACTGATCGTGGGAGAATGGCGAAAGAAAACATGTTTTCTCTCTTTGATAGGGAAACCTGTTTTCTCTTTCGATCCGGACATTTTATGTGAAATCTAAGCACTTAACACCAACTCATTTCCAACGATTAGTCTCACAGTCACTCCTCTTTGAGTTGTCTGTATCTTGGAAACAGCATCGAACTTATCACGAAATGAAGAGTTCAACATTCTCTTCCTATGAGTTTGGGTTCAAGCCACAGCCGCCAAATGCACCCCGAAGGGAGCTCTTCAAAAATCGGAATAAGACCAAAACACTGCACTGTAGGCTAACGATTCCCGTAGTACCAGATTATATAGCTCTCTGGTTCGACCCCACAGCAAAAGGATACATTTGACACTACCAGTTTATAGCAACTGGTAGCAATTATCTTGCAACTCGATATCGTATACCTACTATCAACATAATAAGTTACTGATCGGGGGAGAATGGCGAAAGAAAACACGTTTTCTCTCTTTGATGGATCCGAATATTTTATGTGAAATCTAAGCATTTAACACCAACTCATTTCCAACGATTAGTCCCACAGTCACTCGTCTTTGAGTTGTCTGTATCTTGGAAACAGCATCGAACTTATCACGAAATTAAGAATTCAACATTCTCTTCCTATGAGTTTGGGTTCAAGCCACAGCCGCCAAATGCACCCCGAAGGGAGCTCTGCCAAAACCGAAATAAGACCAAACCACTGCCCAATTGGCTAGCGATTCCCATGGTACCAGATTATATATCTCTCTGGTTCGACCCACACCAGTTTATAGCAACTGGTAGCAACTATCTTGCAACCCAATATCGTACATATACCTACTATAAACATAATCAGTTACTGATCGTGGGAGAATGGAGAAGGAAAACTTGTTTTCTCCCTTTGAAAGGGAAACATGTTTTCTCTTTCGATCCGGATATTTTATGTGAAATGTAAGTATCTGCTACAAAACATGAATTCTGCTCCACATTTAGATGAACTGTTCTGAAGAGAATCGTATCCTAGAGAAAATGTTCCACTTCGAGTATTCTACTCTAGTCTCATCAGGATTATTTCTGATGGTATGGTAAATCCATCTCCTGTGCTCCATTTATCTTTGTATAGGTTCCTTGTTGGCAGGGTTCATGTTGCTGGGCCAGAATATCTTGCATAAGATTCTGAGGCACTTGTTAATCTGAACTTAACTTTTTCTGATATTTCACTTGGAAACTGTGTTTATTTTGCAATATTGTCAGTGTCATGGAAAAAACTATGAAATACAGGTCCTTTGGTCCGTTTTTAGAAAATACAAATAATGTTGCAACTTTTTTTTTTCCTATTCTTTAAGGAAAGTCAAATTTTTCTACTTATATCGAATTTAGTCAGAGGTCGCACCCCTGAATCGTTCTATAAAGAACCCAGGTGACAAGATTTGTACATGGGTGAGCCGGTCCATGTACAAGCTCTTTTCTGAAGTACTCGAGCTATTCGATAGCTCGAGTACTTCTCTTGCCATATCATTGCGGAATGATAGGCAGCATGGGATCAATCCCAATGCAAACCCCGAGAAGGAAAAAGCAAACACTGGTCTAAAGTCAATAGAAGGGAAGACTACCCTAACTTCAGGTGAAATCAATCTTCCGGTATACCGGAAGGTGATCACACTTATGATGTCATAAAAGATTGTATTATTTAAATTGCAATCCCCATCAACTAATGAACCATTCCAGTGCATTCCTTAACCTTCTAAAGTCCGCACAACCAGATTACTGAGATAGCCCTCTTGATTCGGCTACAGCACCTAGAGACGTATTTGGTAGTCCGAAATACCCAGCTAATAAATCAGGATCCCTCTGTCAGATAATGTGACAAAGGATGCAGGAATTTCCAATGTCAATTCGAACCCAATAACTGCTCCGACAAGTTGAGTGGTGTGGTCCTCAACCACAAGTCGCGTAGCATGAAACAATATGAATCCTGTTGAGATGGCAACAGCATCGAGAACTTCCCTGAAGTAAAAGGTTTAATAAATCAGTACTTGTCTCCTGTCGGGCAGAGGATCGTTCACCAATTACATTTGTTCCATTCTCAGACCATAAAGAGCGATCTTGGGAATGACAGGCAACTACCAATTGTCAAACTGAGATTTCCCCAATCTATACTGGCGCCCTACTACGCGAACAGAAAGAGATACTCAACGGGTTCAGGAATGCATCATCACTCAGTGATATCTGTTGAGATGGCAATATCACCGGAGAGCGAATCCAGACATACATATATGGCTTTTGGATATATCAGTCCTTGAACCAACATTCTCTCAATGCGAATTAGGGTATAAACCACATCCCGAAGAAACTTCAACTAACTGACAGCCAGTCTTTGGCGGATGTCATGGCAAGCCCACCGGTTGCTCAGATCATTACTACGATTGTTAAATCATATCTTCCACATAAGTCATTATAGGGGGATTTATTTTCCTCAGGGTCCTACCAACTTAAGTTTCTTTTGATCTTAATTGTTTAACTGTTGGAGATTGAGAAAATGATCTTGTTATCATTTCTGATTAAAGAAAATTTTGACCAATATCAAAGAATTATATTGAATTCTGCAATCCATAATATCATCAACTTAGCTGAATTCTTTTTCACTTAGAACTTCGATAAATTCAATACAAGTAATAATTTCTGGTCGTACAGTATTGCATTAATACTATTCTCAAGAAATCTACGTACTAATTAAAAACCATGACGCTACTTCTTCTCTACAACTCTTCTCAATAATCCATTATAAAACCAGGCACATTTAAACCGTCTTTCTTTTGAGAAGATGAAAAAAAAAAAAAATTAAATAAAAAATGTCAAGTTGTCACACACCACATAAAATCGAAATGTTAAGACACTCAATCACAGAAACCTTTCTGAATATTTAATTTCTCTCATACATTATAATGACAATGAAGATGAAAACAACATCTTGAAATATAAGATTCTTGACAAAAAGCAACAACAACAAAATAGAAAACATAAAGAAGACAACAAAAATGATGAATTGTTTTCAATTTCATTTCAAAAAAAAAGGAATGAAAAGAGAAAAATAACAACAACAATAACTACAAAAAATCACACACAAAACTGTCATTGTCGTGTCTTGTCAATTTTGCAATTACACACACAGAACAAAATTGTTGTTCATCAAGATGACACAAGATGATAATAAGCAAATATTTCAAAATGAGCCAAACAGCTAGCCAGCCGAGGAACAACAACTAAAACATCTAAAAATGAGAAAATAACAAAAATAAATCTTCCATAAGTATTGTAAAAGTGTATGCAGTCATTCATATAATAATGCTGAGATTTGATTTGACAGTTTACAGCAGCTGCTACTGTCCATTTAAATCATTGTCACTTAATGCCGCATCACATCACATCACAACCCATCACTATCATCCATCCAAATCAACATCAGTTTTTACTCAGTTTGTTGCCTTCACAATGAATGTTGTTTGTTGTGTTCGTATGATGAGTAAGTAGAGGAGATGTTGCTGATATTATTGTTGCTACCAGTACTGCTGCTGTTGCTGTTCATGTGGCTGAGCTGGGCTCTGCTGTGCTGTGTTGTCTCTTGTCTATCATTCAAACACAAACAAAAAGGAAGATTGTACAAAAAATGACATTCTCTTGAAAACTTGACAACTCTCATCCTTGTTGGGGTTTTGCTATGATATCATTGTCATTTTTTGTTATTATTATCCTTTCGTTTTATTGTTTCCATTGTTGTTGCTGTTGCAGTTGTTGTTATCATTTTCTCTACAAAATTTTTGTTTTTTGGCTTCTTTTGCTGTCATTGTGTTAAGTGAAGAGTTACATCAGTTTTGACATTATTATTGTATAGGAATTGTGATGAATAAGTTTGAATGTAAATATGGGAACTTTATTCGTTCGTTTAATTGATTTTGAAATGGTGTAATTGATAAACAACAATATATTAAATATAAGCCTCTATTACAGTAAGTATGGGAAAGAGGTGACCCAGCAACAATGAGGAATCCTTGGCGAGGAACAAAACAAAAAAACTAACTAACTAACTAACTACTAACTACTAACTAACTAACTAACTAACTAACTAACTAACTAACTAACTAACTAACTAACTAACTAACTAACTAACTACTAACTAACTAACTAACTAACTAACTAACTAACTAACTAACTAACTAACTAACTAACTAACTAACTAACTAACTAACTAACTAACTAACTAACTACTAACTAACTAACTAACTAACTAACTAACTAACTAACTAACTAACTAACTAACTAACTAACTAACTAACTAACTAACTAACTAACTAACTAACTAACTAACTAACTAACTAACTAAACTAACTAACTAACTAACTAACTAACTAACTAACTAACTAACTAACTAACTAACTAACTAACTAACTAACTAACTAACTAACTAACTAACTAACTAACTAACTAACTAACTAACTAACTAACTAACTACTAACTAACTAACTAACTAACTAACTAACTAACTAACTAACTAACTAACTAACTAACTAACTAACTAACTAACTAACTAACTAACTAACTAACTAACTAACTAACTAACTAACTAACTAACTAACTAACTAACTAACTAACTACTAACTAACTAACTAACTAACTAACTAACTAACTAACTAACTAACTAACTAACTAACTAACTAACTAACTAACTAACTAACTAACTAACTAACTAACTAACTAACTAACTAACTAACTAACTAACTAACTAACTAACTAACTAACTAACTAACTAACTAACTAACTAACTAACTAAACTAACTAACTAACTAACTAACTAACTAACTAACTAACTACTAACTAACTAACTAACTAACTAACTAACTAACTAACTAACTAACTACTAACTAACTAACTAACTACTAACTACTAACTAACTAACTAACTAACTAACTAACTAACTAACTACTAACTAACTAACTAACTAACTAACTAACTAACTAACTAACTAACTAACTAACTAACTAACTAACTACTAACTAACTAACTAACTAACTAACTAACTAACTAACTAACTAACTAACTAACTAACTACTAACTAACTAACTAACTAACTAACTAACTAACTAACTAACTAACTAACTAACTAACTAACTACTAACTAACTAACTAACTAACTAACTACTAACTAACTAACTAACTACTAACTAACTAACTAACTAACTAACTAACTAACTAACTAACTAACTAACTAACTAACTAACTAACTAACTAACTAAAACAAACTAACTAACTAAGCACTGTCCTGCTACTTAACTTCCGAGGAGCAAAAACATGCCTTCCGTTTTAACCTACGTAAATGAAATGGCCTCCCTTGATTTAACAACAGCGCCTACAGACGTATTTGGTCGACCGAATCCATTAAACCCACTGTGATAAACCTGGTATGAACAGAGCAAACCGTAAACATTCCCAGTCATGGAAAGAAAATTCAATGGTATCACTTGTAGCTTATACGAATCACATCCATTTCCATTCAACCAAGCAAAATTCTCAGTCAACCGACAAACTCATTGAGAAAAACAGCTGACGCTCGCTCGCTCGTTCTATGTGGACGTGTGTATTAGTACCGCATGGCCCTACATCCATTCCATGCCATTATGTGCACATGAAACCAACTCATCTTTAGCACTTAGTCCTACAGTCACTTCTCTGTGGGGTATCTGTTGCACAGTGGTATAGGAAAAAAAAAAGAGGGAAATAATTCGGTAACTTCTAAACGGTTAATCCGATTTTAATGAAATTTGGTATGCACAAAGAGGAGGTGTTGTCGAGTTTAGGTTTTGAATTTGGACCTTATAGGCCAACCAGGGGCCCGGCGGGGGGTCCTCAAATTAGGACACCTCGGCTATGTTAAATTTTTAAAACGATCCTATTTCTTCATTTGAGTTCCGATTTAAAAAAAATTTCGTATATAGAATCTCCTCATCGAGCACTATAAAAAATGTCGTCATAGCAGTAAATTATCTCTTATAGTTTAGGAGATATTTGCATTTGAAAATTAAAATTTTAAAATTTTTACCGTTCTTACTTTAGTTTTTTGATAATAGCGGGTCCAAATATTCCCGATTTTCGCCATTTCTTTTTTTATTCGCGTAACAACAAGTTTATATATCAAGCAGTGGAAGAATTATGTAAAAATCATGACTGAGTCCAAAGTTATAGGCATTTTAATTTAAAAAATTAAAAAAAGGCGATTTTTTGCCATTTTTTTGGGAAAAAAGTATCTTTTTCTTTTTAAGTTATCTAAAAAGTTTCTAAGAAGATGTATATAGAATTTATACTTTTTGAAAAGCTGACTTTACATAAAATACGATAAATGAAACAAAACCTAAAAATTTTTGATACCGAGGGGACCAGGTCCATCCAAAAAACCCTATTTTTTTATAGAAAATTCAATTTTGAGCAAAAATTCTCAAATCGCATAGTCGATATCAAATTATAGTGACCTGTTTTATATGACCCAATATGTTCTTAATCATTTTGTAACGGGTTTCGATAACCCCGCCCCTGGTATGGATATAATAGGCAAAAAACCAAAAAATCCCATTTTTGGGATTTTTTAAAACTTTTTTGGGAATTCCGGGATTTCTAATAAGAAAATTCGAACTTTTTATTTAATTTTAGATTTTGAGTAAAAAAATCTACCTAACTGTAAAATTTCATCAAAAAATATTCATAAATAAAATTTTTATTGCAATTTGAAAAATTTGTATCTTCGCAAAAACTGAATAAAAAACATTTTTTAATTTTTTTAAAAAAAGTATTCCGCGAATTTTTTAATTTTCAAAAATTATATACAGTTTTGAAAAATAGACAAAATTACCTTTCCATTGATATATAACATGCCTACCTAATATTTTTTAAGTGACAAATTAATTAGGGAAAACTCAACATCTTTTAGAAAATTTACCTAGCACTATTATTTTCATCCATAACGTTAACTCTTAAATTTGTTACATATATTAAAAAATTTTCAGGTATTATTTTTTAAACTGTAATGATTTTTACCCCTATAGGTCACTTTAATAGGTAGCTTATTAAAGTGACCTATTGAGGAAAAATTCATTACATAAGGATACGTTAGACATATTAGGTAGAATATCATAACCCTTTAAAAAATAATTTAATTTAAGTACCTGTAATTAATATATAAGACAGGTTTATATCTGTTTGTAATTATTTGTAATTTTCTAACCATGGCGATCGTACTAAAAAAAATGATTTGTGCTCCATTTTATTTGAACACTCTTCAGCTCCTTTTCAAGATAAAGTGAACTTCTTATTGAAATATATTGAAACTGCACATAAAAATAAAGTGGATAAAACTGATATATGTAAAATTGAAAATTTTATAAAATCAGTTGATATAAAACTGAAGAGTGTTCGGTATTCCATTGCTAAATTTCGATCGAAATTTTCTGATTGGCTGGATGAATGTGTAGAAGTTGCTATTTGCGTATCAACTGTTGGTGCTCCCTGTAAGCAGTATGAGGATTTGAGCTCAAAATCTAAGAGGAAAAGGTTATCAACTTCACTAGAAACCTTATCTAACGAAGAAGTTTCGGACACTTTTAAAGCAATGTTAAGAAAAGAAAAACAGCCTTTGGATGCCATAAAAATTGCAAATATTCTTCCAACCGCATCACCAAGACGACTGAAAAGAATTGTAAAGAGTATACCCACACCATCATCTGATACAACGTTCACTGAGGAAGAAGCTATTGCGCTTATGTTGCAGCTGGGATTAAGTCGTGATAACTACATAACGTTAAGGAAGGCGCTATCTGAAAAAGGAGTGGATGTTTTACCATCATATGACAAAATAAATGAAAAGAAGAAAAGCATTATACCACCTCCTATTGAAATAACTGATCGGAAGGCTGTTATTGGACTCGGCGCTCTACTCGAAAATACTGCTTTAAGGATTGCTTCTGACTTTTCTTCAGACCAACTAAAAAAAATAAATTCTTGTGATCTTCAACTCATTTGTAAGTGGGGATGTGATGGATTATCAGCACTCTCGGAATATAAACAAATCAACACAAGTGAATCATCTTCCGAGTATAAAAGTGTATTTATGGCATCGCTAGTTCCATTAAGAATTCGAAAGTATGCTGACAGCGATTCTCCATCAACCAGTTTCGATGATATTTGGAAGAATTCGACTCCAGGATCCAAAGCTTTTTGTAGGCCAATAAGCTTTGAGTATATAAAGGAATCCAAAACAACAACGCAAGATTTGATAAATCGTATTGAAGCAGAAATTAAAAACTTGGAACCTATAACAATCGAAATAGAAAATTATTCGTTTAACATGTCCTATGATTTAAAACTTACAATGATTGATGGGAAAGTTGGAAATGCCATTACAGGAACATCATCTACTTGGTACTGCTACATATGTGGTGATAAAAAATCAGAATTTTCGAATATTTCCAAGCAAAGATCAATAAATGAGGAAACATTACAATTTGGAATATCCCCCCTACATGCTCGCATACGATTTCTGGAACATTTTCTACATTTAGCATATGATTTAAAGTACAGAAGCATACCGGAAAATGCAAACAAAAGTGCAAATAACAATAAGGAGTTAATGGAAATGAGAGCCAGTGAGAAACGAAGAATTCAAGAGGAATTTAAAAAGCGGATGGGATTAAATATTGATAAACCACTCACAGGATATGGAAGCACAAACGATGGTAATACCGCTAGACGTTTTTTTAAACATTTTGAAACTACTTCCGAAATAACCGGAATTAGTATGGATTTACTGCAAAAGGTCAATATTATTCTAATGGCGATAAATAGCAAGCATAAAGTGAACGCAACAAAATTTGGAGAGTATTCTACAAAAGTTTCTAAATTACTTTTGGAATTATATCCCTGGAAAGAAATGACACCTACAGTTCACAAGATATTATGTCATGGAAAGGTCATCATAGAACATAATATTCTGCCTTTAGGAGAGCTTACAGAAGAACCCCAAGAATCGAGGAATAGAGACTTTAAGCATATTCATCAGTTTAGCTCAAGGAAGTGTTCTAGGCAGTCTCAAAATGAAGATATTTTTAATAATCTGATTCTATCTTCTGATCCTGTTTTATCTACTATAAGGAAACGTTGGATTTGCTACAAAACGTTAGCATTTGAAAATATTCATGAATTTAAAGATTTACTTTATCTTTTAGATATGGACTACTGTGATACCGATTATTTTACAAAATTATATTAATTTATAAAAAAAAAAATAAATAAAGACTATTTTTATATAAAATAAATACTTGTTAATTTTTTTTAGGGATAAAGAATAAAAGATTAATCGTAAAAAGTGGCTGTAAAAATTCATAAAAATTTAGGTAGTAAAACATGCCTAACAAATGTATGGATGAAAATAATAGTACTAGGTAAATTCTCTAAAAGATGTTGAGTTTTCCCTAATTAATTTGTCACTTAAAAAACATTAGGTAGGCATGTTATATATCAATGGAAAGGTAATTTTGTCTATTTTTCAAAACTGTATATAATTTTTGAAAATTAAAAAATTCGCGGAATACTTTTTTAAAAAAAATTAAAAAATGTTTTTTATTCAGTTTTTGCGAAGATACAAATTTTTCAAATTGCAATAAAAATTTTATTTATGAATATTTTTTGATGAAATTTTACAGTTAGGTAGATTTTTTTACTCAAAATCCAAAATTAAATAAAAATTTCGAATTTTCTTATTAGAAATCCCGGAATTCCCAAAAAAGTTTTAAAAAATCCCAAAAATGGGATTTTTTGGTTTTTTGCCTATTATATCCATACCAGGGGCGGGGTTATCGAAACCCGTTACAAAATGATTAAGAACATATTGGGTCATATAAAACAGGTCACTATAATTTGATATCGACTATGCGATTTGAGAATTTTTGCTCAAAATTGAATTTTATATAAAAAATAGGGTTTTTTTGGATGGATCTGGTCCCCTCGGTATCAAAAATTTTTAGGTTTTGTTTCATTTATCGTATTTTATGTAAAGTCAGCTTTTCAAAAAGTATAAATTCTATATACATCTTCTTAGAAACTTTTTAGATAACTTAAAAAGAAAAAGATACTTTTTTCCCAAAAAAATGGCAAAAAATCGCCTTTTTTTAATTTTTTAAATTAAAATGCCTATAACTTTGGACTCAGTCATGATTTTTACATAATTCTTTCACTGCTTGATATATAAACTTGTTGTTAAGCGAATAAAAAAAGAAATGGCGAAAATCGGGAATATTTGGACCCGCTATTATCAAAAAACTAAAGTAAGAACGGTAAAAATTTTAAAATTTTAATTTTCAAATGCGAATATCTCCTAAACTATAAGAGATAATTTACTGCTATGACGACATTTTTTATAGTGCTCGATGAGGAGATTCTATATACGAAATTTTTTTTAAATCGGAACTCAAATGAAGAAATAGGATCGTTTTAAAAATTTAACATAGCCGAGGTGTCCTAATTTGAGGACCCCCCGCCGGGCCCCTGGTTGGCCTATAAGGTCCAAATTCAAAACCTAAACTCGACAACACCTCCTCTTTGTGCATACCAAATTTCATTAAAATCGGATTAACCGTTTAGAAGTTACCGAATTATTTCCCTCTTTTTTTTTTCCTATACCACTGTGTGTTGTCTCGGCAACAGCATCAAACTTATCCCCAATTATTGACTTTACATTGTATCTGTCTTCCCCAAAGTTGGCATCTACCATTTCACCCCAAAGGAAACTCTCCAATAACCGGGACTAAACAAAGTACCAAACTCTGCCCTGTGGAGTATAAGTTCCCATGGTATCACATTATAAGGCTGCCTGGTTCGAGCACAGTGCAAATTATTCCAAGGAAAGGCCGTAAATGTGACTCCACCAGTTTATATTCCCGATAAGCTACAGGTATTGGTAGTATATTTCCCCCCGGATTGCAATAACAACAAAATGAGGCAAGATCAACAAGGTATTATGATGATCTTTAATATAGTACGGACCTTACGATCATGAGAAGAATTCGACCCTTAAATAACGAGATGTCAATTTCTACCTACTGAAAAAGCTTTCTTCCGTCAACTTTATAAGTACAATTTGTCACGATCGTTATCGACATAATATGATTTCTAGATATGATAAATAATTTTGGAGGAGACAAATAATTACACGCCAAAAACGTAATACGAGAAATGTATAATTCTCTCTCAATGGTGTAGAACTACAACAATTACAACATACTAGTCATATGTATTGCTTCTTTTCAAGATGTTACGACAATAAATTATGTTTCAAACCAAAAATTAAAACATATGACAAACCCCATTGCTTTTTGTCCACTGGGGAGGAGGAAATTTAAAACCTCTTTCCACAAATCAATATCCAATACTCATAAAACCCCATTCATTTCACTTCATACCGAAAACAATTAAACAAATGATTTCATTAATCTATAGCTTCCTTAAATTGTATACTTTATATTTATAGTAAAACAGTTCTAAATAATGAAAAACCATAAAATACTAGACAACAAAATCAGGCAAATAGCAAAAAAAAAAAAAGAAGAAAGGAGAAAAACTCAGAAACAGAAATCTTATGAAAAAAACCCCACTTCCATACACGATTAAAAACATGTCGATTACACATCAATTTCACAAATGAAAGCAAAAGAGACACATGCCCGACATCAACCATTAATGAATGTAATATGATGCCAAACGAAGTGCTGTGGAGAAGGGGAATAAACAAAAAAATATAAGACATGGATGGTTAAGATGAAAATTAGAAATCTTAAAGATATTGACAGGCAAGTGGACAGACAGCGGGGAAAACATACATACATATACCACTTTGCTGATCACTATTATAAACATTCGGTGTGATGGAATCGTGAATCAAGCCGCGGTTGGTAATCAAAATATTGTAATTATTTTAAGGAAAACTGAGAACTAGTTCCCTGAGTTCTTTCTAGTGCATAGTGATCGGTTATATATCCTTATAAATCTCTTATGTCAAGTAAGACATGATAAGTTTAACACTTTTGAGAGAAGAGATAGAGGTTCTTTATATACCTTCCGATTAGATCGTGCTTTAGATGTATCGATCTTCCACTAACTAACTCAAAAACTGCGATATTATGCTATTACTTAAATATAACCAAACATCTTAACTGACCCATAGTGACCACCCCACCACCTATAGCGATCGAAGGTATAAGTAAAAAAACACACAAGCATTAACGCTGCTGTCAGTGTATGGCAAACACAAAATAAATAAATTTCTCATATAACTGAGATACAAACAACATTAAGATGATATCCTGCTGTTGTTTAGTTAGTTATTTACTTAGTTTGGCTGCTTGGTGTTCAGGTATGTGTCCCATGTCAAGATGACCAGCAACAACAACAACAACAACAACAACAACAACAGCAGCAGCTACAACAACATTGGCTAAAACAACATCATTCAACTTCACTAAATAGTCGGATGGACAGACAGTGAACAATATGTGTGTTTGTTGGTATCTCCAGGTCCATGAATGTTTATAACTAAAAAAAAAACCACCAAGTATGCAGCCATCTAATTTATGACTTAATTATCGGGCCATATTTAATGTGTCAAATAAACTAAAGTATAAAACTATATACAGACACATACACACACACACACTCTCATGTAAGCATTTTTAGCTGAGTCTGAGATTTTTGTCTCTTGTAAGAATGTACATATGTATGTATGTTGCACACACGACGAGTATGTGGCAGTCAACATCAGTGGTGTCTCCTGGTTGGTGTTATCTGGACTTATAAGCATTGGTTTTATTGTTAATGTTGTTGCTGTTGTTATTAAATAAGCTACAAGTCAAATTGCCTTGTTGGAGTCCATTTGTTGGTAAATATGTGTCGGTCGTTTAGTTGGTCGTCCGCTAGCTAGCTCGCTTTGTCTCCTTGTCTGTCTCTGTGCTACACTGTCCCATTGGCTGGTGTATTATGTTGACAACGACAGTTGGATACAGTGGTTTGGATTAAGGTGGAAGCAGGAGGTTTAGTAAAGCTAATGAGATATTGTATGATCGTTGGTTTTTGGTTCTCTTAGGACCACAATCTTTTAATTGTTCCCGCCATGTGAATACTTCTGAAATAACTAGCAGTCGTATAGATATCAAGTAATTCTCGAAAATGAGCAGAATAGTCCAGACCACAATTCGGAAACTAGTAAAGCTACAAATTCAAACTCTTTACCTCTTCAAGAGATGCTCGACAAATGTGAACCAACATTATAACAATTTCGACAGAATCAATATCAATAGAGTCTTTTCTAAAAGTCCCACCAGAAAAACTCCTAGTTCGAAATATTATATAACCTCAAAAGTTGTTGAGCGTTTTCCAATCGATCTTGTTGCAAAACAAAGATATTGTAAAATATCTTTATTCTCAAACTTATACCAATTCCCAATTTTATATCATGAAAGTGGTACCCAGGGCCGAGCTCCTGTTTTAGCTAGTTCGATCACATTGTTGATTAACTAGCTCATCCGCAATGTTTGATTTTGCTTTAGCAATAACATTATATTAGAATGATAATTCGTGACCTATTGGAGATTTATTCTCAGTAAAAATTTCGGGGTACATATTACAACATTCATTCTACAGTTTCAAATTCCTGTGTCTTCCAAAAGCAGAAACTATAAAGACTGCAATCTCTCCCCATTCTAATATGGGATTCACATCGATCTTTATATCGGATGTAATCACCATCGGCATAGAGCTCATTTCCAGGATAATCGTTTGATCAATATTTAAGGCTTTCATATCATTACTATAAAGTTCCTCATTTCGGTTTAAAATGTCAGCTGAGTAGCCGATCATGGGATCTTCTAGTATGTTTTATGTTTTCAATTCCTTCACTTTGATATTACTGAATTCACGTCGATCTCAATATCGGATGCGATCACCATCGGTATAAACGTCATTTCCAGGATAATCGTTTGATCAATATTGAAGACTTTCAGATCAATGCTATAAAGTTCTCATTTCAGTTTAGAATGTCAGATGACTAGACGATCAAGGGATCATTCAGAATATATTGTTTATTCACTTCATCTAGTTTGATATTACTGAATTTACATAGATCTCAATATCGGATGTGATCACCATCGGTATAGACGTCATTTCCACGATAATCATTTGATCAACATTTAAGACTTGCTCAAACGAATATCATGGTAGAATGTCAGATGACTAGACGATTATGGGATCTTCCAGGATGTATTGTCTTTTCCACTTCCTCTAATGTCGATCTTAATGTCGAATGTGATCACCTTTGGTAATCATTTGGTCAATATTCCAGACTTTCAAAGTTCTCATTTCCGTTTATAATGTCAATTGACTAGACGATCATGGCATCATATGGGATGGGATCTTTTATCCTGTAATTTGATATTATTGAATTCACATCGATCTCAATATCGGATGTGATCACCATCTTTATAGATGTCATTTCCAGGATAATGGTTTCATCAATAATCAAGACTATCAAACCATTGCCATAGAGATCCTCATTATAGTTTAGAATATTAGATGAATAGCCGATCATGGGATCTTCCAGGATGTATTATGTTTTTCACTCTCAAAATCGAATGTGATCACCATCTGTAATTTGATCAATATTTAAGACCTTCAAATAATAGCTATAAAGTTCCTTATTTCCGTTAAGAATGTCAGCTGACTTTCCGATCATGGGATCTTCGAGGTCATCTCTTTTAATTCCTTAACTTTGATATTATTGATTTCTACGGTAGAGTGGGGCTTCCAAATACCTTAGAAGAGTATATAACTCTCGATTGCTCAGAGTTTCTATCTTATAAAATTTTGTGCAGAAGTTTTTCTTTAGTGTGATGACTGCGGATAAACTCTTAAAAGAGCGAGAATAATTTTGGTTAAACATTCGATATTATGAACAAAAACGTACTGTTACTATAGACAATATCATTTAAGATATTGTACATGACCTAGATGATACGTTGGGAGTTTGCAAAACGAAACTTGATTCAATTAAGATCAAGATGTTAGTGATCTACATTGGGTATAAAATGGGGGATCAGCTGAATGTCTTTGAAAAGTATCAACGATCTCATATTCGAAAGTTGATTCAATTTAGATCAAGATGTTAGTGATCTATATTGGGAATAAAATGAGGGATCAGCTGAATGTCTTGGAAAAGTATCAACGATCTCATATTCGTTGGAGAATCGAAAAGCAAAGTTTGATTTAATTTAGATCAGGATAGTAGCAATCAACGGCATTGTGAGTTAGTGGTAGTTGTGGATCAGTCAGCAAAATAGTTTATGATTACAGAAAATTTTCAATTCTAATTCAATTAAGATCAAGATAGTAATGATCTACATTGCGAATAAAATGAGGGATAAGCGGAATGTCTTTGAAAAGTATGAACGATCTCTTATTCGGTGAAGAATCGAAAAACAAAGTCTGATTTAATTTAGTTCAGGATAGTAGCGATCAACGGCATAGTTAGCTAGTGATAGTTATGGATCAGTCAGCAAAATTGTTTTTGATTACCGATTTTTTTCAATTGTACACCACTGTACCAACTATGTTTGGTATTTTATATGTGTTTCTAAACCTTTTTCTTTGTGGTTGTTGTCTGAAATACTTCCAATCCTTTAGTTGTTCGAATTAAGTCGCACCTTAAGTTGTTGTTTGTTTAGTTGTTGTTTTAGTTACCAACACGACAAGGCGTCATTGTTGGTATGAGTATGTATGGACATGCCTTTAAGCTTTCTAAGCGTATAATATATATTTATAAAAAACTATATAGTATAAAAGACAGACATATGAACACATTTTTTTTTTATAATGTTGTTACTTTAGTCATGTTGTGTTCAGAATTTTTTGTTTTCTTTTGTCATTGTGGCATTGTTGTTGCAATAAAATTCCATTTAAAGTGGCAGCGATTATATCTCAACAGACCATTAAAGTCACTCAAATGACAACTACTATTCTACCCACCACCACCATCCGTCCATATAATACCTTTTTCCCAGTGCATTTTCTTGCACTGCTTACGTTAAATGCATGTAAATTTCTTTGCTTTAGAGAATACATTTTAAAAAAATTTTATATTGTGATTTAAAAAGATTCGTTTTTTTTTATAACCACAGACGCTTATTCGTTACGTTCTTTACAGCTTATTATAAATTACAAATTTCAGTGGTTAATAAAAAACAAACTGAATATTCTTCATAGGTATGTGTTAAATAAATGTTGTATATATTTTGATGAAAATGTGTTGATATGTTATTTATAAAATACCGTCATAAAATTAATGTAACTTAATACGTTTGAATATGCCATCATCGTATCAGTGGTTGGATCAACAATTCGTAGAATCAATTCAATTCAACATCGAAATGGTCAACATCTGTTAATTAAGATTAAGTTGAGTTGAGATGATAATGGACAGAAATCATTTGCTTACAATATCTGATTGGGCAGTTTAAAGTTATGATAATTAAGTAATTGAGGGAAATTGTATAAAACTAGTTTAAGAGAAGGAAAACATGTCTTGTTTTCTTTATATGGAGGGATAAGTTACTCTCTTGACTCCGGTAGGTTAGTGGTTAGTGTTCTAGTCTGGTAGACCGGAGGTGGTGAGTTCGATTCCCACCTGAGGCACAGGTTGAGGATTTGATGTATATATATCCTCCTTCCAAACTAACTAACTAACTAACTAACTAACTAACTAACTAACTAACTAACTAACTAACTAACTAACTAACTAACTAACTAACTAACTAACTAACTAACTAACTAACTAACTAACTAACTAACTAACTAACTAACTAACTAACTAACTAACTAACTAACTAACTAACTAACTAACTAACTAACTAACTAACTAACTAACTAACTAACTAACTAACTAACTAACTAACTAACTACTAACTAACTAACTAACTAACTAACTAACTAACTAACTAACTAACTAACTAACTAACTAACTAACTAACTAACTAACTAACTACTAACTAACTAACTAACTAACTAACTAACTAACTAACTAACTAACTAACTAACTAACTAACTAACTAACTAACTAACTAACTAACTAACTAACTAACTAACTAACTAACTAACTAACTAACTAACTAACTAACTAACTAACTAACTAACTAACTAACTAACTAACTAACTAACTAACTAACTAACTAACTAACTAACTAACTAACTAACTAACTAACTAACTAACTAACTAACTAACTAACTAACTAACTAACTAACTAACTAACTAACTAACTAACTAACTAACTAACTAACTAACTAACTAACTACTAACTAACTAACTAACTAACTAACTAACTAACTAACTAACTAACTAACTAACTAACTAACTAACTAACTAACTAACTAACTAACTAACTAACTAACTAACTAACTAACTAACTAACTAACTAACTAACTAACTAACTAACTAACTAACTAACTAACTAACTAACTAACTAACTAACTAACTAACTAACTAACTAACTAACTAACTAACTAACTAACTACTAACTAACTAACTAACTAACTAACTAACTAACTAACTAACTAACTAACTAACTAACTAACTAACTAACTAACTAACTAACTAACTAACTAACTAACTAACTAACTAACTAACTAACTAACTAACTAACTAACTAACTAACTAACTAACTAACTAACTAACTAACTAACTAACTAACTAACTAACTAACTACTAACTAACTAACTAACTAACAAACTAACTAACTAACTAACTAACTAACTAACTACTCTCTTGACTAATCCAGTTCCGCAATCATGTGATACCTGTAGTTTATATCCGCGCGGGTCATGTAACCTTAATGAAATTCTTCCCTCTTGGTATGATAATAATCCCAGCATAAATAGGTGCTACCAATACCTCTAGACTACCGGAACTTTACTATATAACTGATTTCTTTGAAATGATTTGACCTGGGTTCGAACCAGAGAACCTTTTTTATGTGGAACCAATAGAACCGGTAGCGCGCAGGGCAGAGTTTCGAACATACGAAGCGGCTGTGGTTTAAATCCAAAATCGCGGTAAGAGGAATGTTGGTAAAAAACAAATGCATGGTCTGGATAAGTTCGACAACAAAAACTCCTCAGAGTAGTAACTGTAGGTCTAAGCGTTGGAGAGGTGTGTTGTCCGGGTATGTTCAGGGTTTACTCTGTTCATACCGGACTTATCAGTGCTAAGTTACCATATTGTGTTCTCTGTGAGTAAGAACTTGTTTTTGGCTTATTTGATGGATTCGTATTTCGGTCTACCGATTACATCTCTAGGTGCTATTGTCGAATCAACAATGGCTATCCCATCTACGTGGTTGTAAATGGTAGAGCCCTGCATGAGTGACTTAAATAATATTTTAAAACATTTAATTTTTTGTAAGTACTGTTTTTGACTCACTCATTGTTTTTTGAATGAATATAATAATTTATTCAAAACAAAAATGTATATGACAAAAAATTCAAATAAAGTAAAATACATGAATGTAAAGAGTATTGTATGATATGAGTATTGAGAGTGTTTTTGTGTTTCAAATCGAGTGCAAAACAGCGAGTGAATCGAATCATAGAAGGATTTATTATGTGTTTTAATTAGAATGCAATTCTTTGAACGAATTACCGTTCTTATGAATTTTTATATCGAGATTACAAATAAAATGCATTATTGTTATGTATATATGTATATTTTATTAATGTAACTCATGTAATAATTATATTTGAATATTATTTAGAGATGTAAACAAAACTACTGTAAAGTGAAAAAATATGAAATATAAGGATTTTTATAATTATATATTAACACTGAGAGCACCTTCTTCTTGTGCAACTGCGTATTTTTTCTGATTCATGTGTAAGAAAATAATTTGATTTACCGCAATATCATTTGAGGCAATGGAGCATCTTTTTTCAGAAATTACGTTGCGGGGACAAGAGAAAACCCGTTCTGAAGGTGCGCTACTTGCTGGTATTGCTAAGATTCGGCAGCTCAATTTGTGTAAAAAGGGGAACTCGTTCTTATGCGAATCCCACCACTTAAGTGTGTTGAAATCATCAAAAAAGGACACTTCTGTGTTTTCGTATCGTCTCAACTCTGAGGCCACTAAATCCTCGTTGGTTTGAAAATCAGATGATCGAATAAAATCTGAAAACAGCTCTAAATTTTTCGATGAGATTGAGGCTACTGACAGTTGTTGTGATTCTGTTATAGGCTCACAATTCTGTACTAGGCTTTGTATCAACTCGATACATTTTAATTTTATAAGATTTCGATCTTCTTCAGAAAAACTTAGCAATTTGTTTGCAGGGGGGAACAGGAATAGTGCAACTCGATGCCAGATGGACAAATTAGAAAAAACGACAGTTTCCAAGTAGTGCCTAAGCTTGCTTTTCAAAGCCTGGGCGATACTTATATCCTCGTTGTTTTCAGCGCATTTCTTTTGAAGGCTGTTTACATAAATGTAGACTAAATGAATTGTTGGATATTTCTCTCCCTCTAGTATCTTCGAGGCTTCTTCAAAGGGTTGAATTATATCCAACACAGCAGTTATATTTCTTAAATCAATATTCTGTATACGATGGATTTCATGCCTTTCTTGTAATATGAAAACAACTTCGTCCCAACTGCTTTTTAATGACGACAACATATAATAGAAAGTATTCCATCTTGATGGACAAAAGCTTTTTAAGGACTTTGTTATATTTGAATTTATCCCAGACTTTTTAAAGTACCTCACTATCTTGGTGGCTACATCGCAAATAAATTTTACTTCTGGGACTGCATCTATGGATTTCGGAATAACATTATTCAGTAGATGGTTAATACAATATATATGGGCAGCGCTGCGAAAAGCAGCAACCATATTTGATCCTCTGTCCGTCACGACGGTAACATTTTCAGTGAATACACAATCAAATTCGCTAAGTATGTTACAAACTTTGCAGTATATGTTATCACCTAAAGGATTTCGGAATAATTGATAAAAAATCAGTGGCCATTAAAATTTTATAATGGTATATACAACTCACTAAATAGTACATTTTTCGCCATTCATGCTGCGTATTCCCAACAAAACGTTATTCAATTGTGTATCTTTTATATAATGCATTGTTATTGCCAAAAATGATTTGTGTAAATAGCTGTCCGTCCACAAATCGGTGGTTAGAGCGAACCCAATGTCCTTGACTTTAGTGATGTCGGATTTTATCTCAGAAAATGCTACATCGTAAAGCTTACAAACATTTCTTCCTACTGTTGTTGAGTGTGGAAGTAATGATTTTACATTGACGTGCTTACCATATTTTGAACCGATGGACAAAACGAAGCTAACAAGTTCATGAAGACCGGAATCTTCCACCAATGTAAAAGGTCTGCAGTTTTCAATAATCCATTTGGTAAATGTATACAATGCTTTCCTTTTTGTGTCACTATCCATATTATCTCATGGCTCAACAAGCTAGTTACACTGGAAACGGATGCTGGGCTATCAACGGCGCCGCTAGAATTCTGTTCCAATTTACAATAAAATATAATATAAATTAAACATTTATCATACGGTTTAGTATTTATTAATTAGATATACCTCATTGTTTTCCATTTTTAAATTAATTTGAGATATCATGTTTTTTTATTATATTTCTTTTTAAATTATTTTTCTTTTGGCATTTAAAACTCGATTCACTCGATTCAAAATATTTATTTTGTATTCTTTTAATATACGTAAGTTGTTAACTTACTCGATTTGAATGTAGACGTACACTTACACAAAAATACTCGCAATGATTGAGTAAAACAAAAATTTGAATTATTAAAATCAAATGTACACACTCTTTGTAAATAATATTCAAAATTTTTTTTTTTTTTTTTTTTTTTCATTTTAGTTATTATTTATTGAATCTTTCTTACATAGAAATTTACAATAAGTATTGAAATCTTAACCTAAACTATAACTAACGTCGTTATTGCCACTGCAATTTCAACAAAAGTTCTCGATAATTTGATTATCTGGCAAAATCCAATGTTTCCGTTCTTCTCAGTCGTCTGTGACCCTCAAATGACAGCAACTCCCTGGCAAGGGGATTTGGGTGATCCATTAGTTTCGACAGGTAGGTTAAACAAGAGAGTTTGATCTCCTCGCGTATTATGGGGACATTGAGATCCCTATGAATATTACTATTGCGAATGTACCACGGGGCACCTGTTATTGACCTTAACAGTGCTGACTGCTTTCTTTGTAATTTTTCAACATTAGATGAGGAGGCTGTTCCCCACAGTTGAATGCCGTATAGCCATATCGGTTTTATAACTGTTTTGTACAAAAGCACTTTGTACTCCAAGTCTAGAGCAGACCGTGGTCCAATTAGCCAGTACAATTGAGCTGACTTTAATTTTATTTGTGTAACCTTGGCTTCAATGTGGTGAGTCCATGTTAAGCGGCGATCAAGGTGGATACCAAGATATCTCACATGGCTTTGTTCAGGAATTTTTATATTGTTTATCTGCACGGGAGGACAATTTTCCCTTCTTAAAGTAAATGTAACGTGAGTACATTTTGTAGCATTGACTTTTATTTTCCATTTGTCCAGCCATTTTTCCAATTCGCCGATGTGAAACTGGAGTTGTTCAGAAGCTATTGAAGGGTTTGCATGCATGCTTACAAAAGCGGTATCATCCGCAAATGTAGATGTGTGAGTCAGTGCGCTCGTTGGCATATCTGCAGTATATAAAATATATAGGAGCGGACCTAGAATACTCCCCTGGGGTACTCCAGCAGATATTTTTCGACGTGAAGAGATCACATCTTTAGATCTGATTTGAAAAGATCTTTCATATATGTAATTTTTAAGCAGTTTGTGAACATTCGCAGGTAGTAATGTGATAATTTTGTGTATTAGTCCATCGTGCCAGACTTTATCAAAAGCTTGAGAAATATCTATGAATAATGCAGAGCAATATTGCTTGCTCTCGAAAGCCTTCCGAATAAGAGTTGTTATTCGATGTACCTGTTCGATAGTGCTGTGCTTTCTTCTGAAACCAAACTGATGGCCAGGAATAATGCAATTATCGTTAAAGTGTACTAAAAGGCTTTCAAGCAATAACTTTTCAAAAAGTTTTGAGAATAAAGACAACAGGCTAATGGGACGGTATGATGTCACTTGAGTGACATCTTTCCCCGGTTTTGGTATCATAACAATCTCGGATACTTTCCATGAGTTAGGGAAGTATCCAATACGTAGCATCGAGTTAAAGATGAACAAAATAATTCTCAGTGCTGAATTGGGCAGGTTACTTATCATCGTGGTAGTAATTTTATCTATACCAGGTGATTTTCCTGCCTTTAGACCTTTGATTGTCATCTTCACGGTAGAGAACCGGAATTTTATTGGGTCTGGAACCACATTATTTATAATGTTAGCACTAATAGAAGAATCTGTATCATTTTGAGTAAACACATTCTCCAAGTGATTGGCGAATGCTTCAATTTTTTCTGACGTATTTCTTGCCCATTGACCATTCTGGAGGCGTATAGGTGACTCATATGCAATAGGGCACTGCATATTTTTAACAGCTTTCCAGAGACTATATTCTGTTTTCTTAGTAGGGTCTAAGTTTTTGAGATAATTTCTCAGATTAGATTCCTTATTATCCTTTAAAGCGATGTGAAGTCTTCTTTGGCACTGATTAAGTTTAAACTTTATGTTTGGAGATCGTGATTGTTGCCATTGACGTCTGAGTGTTCTCTTTTCTTTAATAAGAGACTCAATGTTCCTAGGACATTTCGATTTTTTGAAGTCTCCCAAGGTGACTGGGGGTGTAGACACTTTGACAGCATCTTGTAAGATATCCGTAAATATATCGACAGCGAATTGTATTTCATGGTCATTCTTCAATGAAATGTTTTGTGGCAGGTGTGAGCTAACATACATTTTATACTTTAACCAGTTCGTTTCTTGTTAGGGAAACAAGAACAATAGTTTTCCAATTTATTTGGGGTTTCTAATAACGTTAAAATTGTAGGCGAGTGGTCTGACGAGAGGTCCAATGAAGGGATCACTGAAATAAATTCTCGTTTTATATTTTTGATTACAGCAAAGTCAATTAGATCGGGAATCTTATTGAGGTCTGTAGGCCAATAGGTAGGTTGGCCACTAGATATGGCATCTAGTCTGTTATACGATATTGCTTCTAGCAATTGTCTGCCTTTGGGGGTAATGAGGCGAGAGCCCCAAAATGTATGTTTTGCATTATAATCACCAGCTGCTATGAATCTTGGGCCAAGAGTTTTAAAGTATTCGAGAAACTGCTCTCGATTAACATTATACCTAGGAGGACAATATATTGAAGATATTGTAACTCGACTATCAGGTATATTTATAGAGGTGGCCTGGATATGGTCCTTTTTGTATTCTGGCATTGGGAAATGTCTAATATTTTTTCTCACTAAAATGGCTGTTCCACCACAGGCTCTGCCACTTGGATGTTTTGTATCGTAAGTGTAGTATCCATTAATTCTGAAACAATTCTTTAGGGTAAGGTGTGTTTCAGAGACGAGTAGTACGTCAATTTCCTGAAGTAGCAGGAATTGTTCTACTTCATTCTTGTGTTGGCTAAGGCCGTTAGCATTCCAAAAACAAATTCTTAGAGAATTCATTTTTTATTTAGCAGGATCTGCATGAGCATGCTTTGATTCTGCATTAATTGTTGAAACATATTTTGCATATTTGCCATGAAACTGTTCATGGTTTGAATTAGATTCTCAATAGAGCTTTGAGAATTTGTTTCGGGTGCAGGCACACCCTCTTTTAATGCATGTGCATATGAAAATAATGGGGCATTATTTTCATTGTTTGATTGCAAATTCTCATTATTCTTATTTGTAAGACTTCTATATTGGGCACTAGAAGTTTGATTTGCATTCATTTGGGTAACGGAACCCTCTTTTGTCGTATGGGCATACGATTTATTCTGATTGCTTTTATTTGTGATACTTCTATATTGAGCACTAGAAGTATTAGGAAGGCTTGGGAAGTTAGAAGCTTTATATTGAGCATATAAAGGTCTTCTGGCCTTATTTGATTGTTGGATGTGTAGATATACTGGACATCCGCGATAGTTAGCAGTGTGATTTTGACCACAGTTACTGCATTTTCTTTTATTGTTATCTGTTTTTGGGTAAGGACAATCTTGACTCTTATGGATGTCTCCGCATCTCACACAAACAGATGGTAATTTGCAGAAAGTTCTGGTGTGACCGAACTCTTGGCAATTTAGGCATTGAGGAGGACCTCTGCGCTTAATGGGTTCCTCTACAGTCATTTTGCGATTGAGAAGATATCTTAAACTGTATATTGGATGAGTATCACCCTTTTTTTTCAATTGTGAAGAGTTAAAAGTAATTTCGACTCTAAACATTGGTTGGGGAATTTTGTCCTTGTTAAATATATTGTGAATGGACTTCACTTCATAACCTTCAGACTCTAGCGCCTTTTTAATGTCATCAGTTGGTACAGAGCTGTCTACACCTTTGATAACTACTGTCAAACCCTTTGCACTTTTTAGTTGATACGTGTAATAATTTCTTTTCTCAGAATCAAAACTATCAACTATTGTTCTAAAAGACTTTTCTGAATAAGTCTGTATTTTTGTTTCCTGAATATTTCCTTTCCGTAGAGAGACTACATGGAAATTTTCTTTGCCTACAAGTTGGGACAACTTATTTACCAATAGATTGGTGGTAGGTTCGCGCAAATAGAGGGGAGGTGGCTTTTGGTCTTTCAAAGTCATGGATGGTACTTTTTCACTTTCTTGGTTATCAAGCAGTGCAAAACGATTTTGACTTACGGAATTTGTTTTCGCTTGTTTTGGATTTGGTTCCAATTTTGAAGTCCTAGGGCTGGACTTACGTTTTGCATAAGTGACATAACGGTCCATTCCCGTTTGGATCTTTTGCGTTTTATGCGAGCTCAATAAATTTGGAGTATTTTTTGGTATGGCACCAGTATTCTTTGACATTGGGCTTGAGTGACCCTCCTTATCATTAATGGTTTTCACAGTGTTAATATTGTTATTGGTACTATTTGTGATATTGTTCACATTATCATTACTATTTACATCAACCATTGAATCAGTTGTTTGATTATCTATTTTTTCTTTTGTTTTGTCTTCAAAATAAAAAATGAGTTCAGTGCAATGCAGTGGATTACTCATTGTGGGTGACAAATAGAGTCACTCATGCAGGGCTCTAGTAAATGGTAGTGATATTTTTGCATCTCGGAAGTTAAGCAACGAAACAATAATGGTCAGGTATTAGATAGCTCAAGAACTCGAGAAAAGTGCTTGTTCATGGACCGACGGAACCATCTACAAAATATATTACCCTCATATTTATTGCAAGGTACAAAGAAGCGACCGATCTACACACATTTTTACCTTCATGTCCATTGCACACCCCCCGTGTTTCCTTGATGAATGACTTCCTCTTTTGTATTGCAATCGCGAGGTAAAAAGGTGCTTCCGGGACTATAAACTGGTGATGATCAAATGCATCCACGGCTTTTTCCTTGGAATGATTTGACATGGGGTTGAACCAGAGCACCACATAATCTAGTACTACGGGTGGGCAGTTGACTTTGTCCTGGCTATTCAGTTGGTTAAGGTTCCTGTGGGATCCACGTAGTGGCTGTGGTTTAAACCTGAATTTGCGGGAAAGGGGGCATGGTGAAAGGATTCTGTTACCGATCCAAGTTTCTTGAAGTGGTACAAACCACAGGGCAAGACTGTGGATTAATAAAATATTGGATTTGAGCTGAAAATGCGGGGTATGGGGTATGCGTTGGAGTGCATACTTGTAACTGATGTATGGGATGTGGTGATGTCGGATTGACGGATGAAGTAACGGTTAAAGTGGCGGAAGAGTTGGTTGAGACGTTGGCGGAGTTGGCACAACTTACATGCCATCTGCATGTAAGTTACACAAAGGGGCGGTGATGAGTCGTCAGAGAAGCTCACGCAGCTGAGCTGAAAATCCAAAGTTTGGGTATTCGTTGGAGTGTGCTGTGCTATCGGATACTTGTATTTATGTGATGTATGAGATGTGGAGATGTCGGAATGAAGAATGGAGTGACGGTTGAAGTGGCGCAGGAGTTGGTTGAGATGTTATCGGAGTTGACACAACCATGTACAAAAACTGCCACCTGCATGTAAGTTACACAAAGGGGCGTTGGTGAGTCGTCAAAGGAGCTCAATTAGTGATTGATAAAAACCACCGTACTTATTCGAGATAGTACCATTAACGTAAAGTACTGATCTTCTTATAGTTTAAATCCATAAAAGATGCCTCCAATAATTTTCAAGTTTGAGAAATCGTTTTAATAATAGGCCACAGTTTCTATTTCAGACCTCAGAACTAGTCCTCAATCTTGTTACAGAGCCACAGAGCTTTCATGTATCAGGTAAAAAGTCAACAGATATGGAGATCACGTGCAAGATTACTAAGTAGTAAAAGACTAGGGACCTTATTTATACACCGTGAGATCAGTTATTTGGTTATAAGGTAAAAGCTATACATATATGGAGATCACTTGTTACATAACTTGCAGAACTCCAGAGACAGAGACAATTATTCGATGTACTATTCCTGATTTGGTTTTCATTCAGTTGCTCGAGTTCTAAAGCTGTAGATATTTTTAAATCGGGTAAGACCTGTTTTCGTTCAGAAGCCATAGGTCATAAAGTGGTGGTGGCTGTCAAAACGTACTGGAGGACTACATGAATGAAGTCACATTTACCTTCTAATTAGGACATTTACCTTCAATGACATTCTATGCTCCAACTGAATAAATTTATCTTTCCACTAAGAATCCTAACTTTAGCATCTCCGTTTTGTGAATTTTTCATTATCTCGCCAATAATATTCGGAGTTAACTTCCAAGTAATAGCTTTACCATCATCAGTTTTTCGTTTTGTTTCCCTCTCCTATCAGAACTCTCTTTTAAAAAGGTTTGTCTTGCTTTTTATCGAATTCGTTTTAGTAATGCCAACTCAGATGCCAAGGTCTTTCAGAGTTTATATATTCGCAATAACTTCTCTTTCATTATATTTTCACATCGGCGGTTTCTTGGCTGGAAATATTATTTCCCGCTCCATTTGAAACTGTCCGCAGCAATTAATATTATGTAGGAAAACAAGGCTTTTGTTAGTTTTGCATTATCTCGCCGAATAATTTTCGGAATTAGCTTCACCGTAATAGCTTTACTATCATCAGTTTTTGATTTATCTCTCCAACTAGTGCAGTAATGTCAAGTCTGGTGCCAAGGACTTTCAAAGTTTGTATCATTACAGCATCTTCGCTTTCATTATACAAACTTTTGGGGGTTTTGATAGTTAACTTTTTGTCGTTTCTCTGTCCGACTAGGACATCCTTTTGCAGAGATTTGTGTTGCTTTTTTATCAAGTTCCTTAAAGTAATGTCAAGTCAGATGTCAAGGACTTTCAGAGTTGGTATCTTTGCAGTATTTTCTGATTCATTATATATTCATAATGCTTAGTCAGATGCCAAGGACTTTCAGAGTTTGTATCTTTACAGCATCTTCGCTTTCATTACATTTTCCTTTTTGCGCTCTCTTGGTTGGACAAACTTTTGGGAGCTCCGATAGTTAACGGTTAGTCTGTTATTGTATATCATTACACGATTTGTTATCGTTCCCTGTCTACCTGGCTGACACAGTGTTGTTCTTTTAGAAACATCTTAAGCTCGCAGAATAACTTTGGGATAGTGATGGCAGGCAGCCTGATTTCTTACTATTGGAAATATTACTTCCTGTCACCTTCCTGTGTCTTTCGGCAGCTACTAATATCACGTAAGAAATTAAGCGTAGATGTTGCAGAAAACCTCTCTAGAAGGCAGCTTTTAAGGGGAATAGAAAGAGTTTTAATCAAGAAATTAAGCTCTCGTAAAGTTTCCCAGGAATATTAAAACTAAACTACAAGTATGTAGAAGAAGGATAACTTATCATACCAAGAAAAATTTTCGCAAGTAGTGAGCATATATGCACAACTTCCTAAACTATAAAATGCTCATATAAGTTTTCAACACTCATCTATGATCATTGAAGTGTACTCTATTAATACCTTATTATACCCAAGGGAATGCACATTAAAATTCTCAGTATGACACTTGGACAATGTGGAAATGATGTGGAAAAAAAAATTATATAAATCTCACTTTACAGCGGGTGTTTTCTTCATTCCTAGCAATTCAATTCTAACAACTTTAGCTATATATTGCCTGTCCGCCACATAGCCTTGCCTTTCAATCCTGTTAAAATCACAGCTTGAAACTAGATAAATACCATTTTGCAGTAATATATTATTTATTTTAAACTTATTTCTTTTCATTCTGCCTTAAGACAACAGTAGAATGTGTTAGTGTGCGTGTGTGTGTGTGATATGGGCCTTTAACCCTGAGTGGTAAAATATATGAATTTAAGTAGATACGTAGCCAATGAATTTGTTATTAACAACGTAGTAAAAATGAATTAATATGATAAATTATATGTTTCTGCAACACGCACAATACGTGCAACCTGGCCAGGCACGGCATGTACGGGGATATGTAATGTGAATAGAGTCTCAAAAAAAACCCTTAACAAAAAAAATGAAAAATTTTGCTTGGCTAAAGAAATACTGATTTCTTTAGTCCTAAAGCCAGCAGGAGTTCAGAAAACAATCATGCCGCTTTAGTTGGTATCAAATAAAATACTTATTCTCTTTAAAGAATCTCTTGCAAATGTATAAGAAAACAAATATATTTTGTTTGATTTAACTGACATGGGCAACAGCAGGGAGGCACCACCTTGACAGTGATAGGTCTCTGTTTTTTTTAGCGCTCTTGTTGCCTTTAAATTCCCTTTTTCTTCTTCCAAATTCCCTTCTTCTTAAATTCCCTTTTTCTTCTTCCAACTTCTTCCAACTGTCGACTGTTTTAACAACCTTAATACCACAAATAACAGCAACAAGAGAATTAGAGTTTAACTTTGCTGACACGACAGGAAATCTTTTAAAGTTCTTTTTCTTTTAGTTCTACCATACGTCCGTTTAACTACTCTTCTGCGGCCCATTCCTCTGCTTGGTTGAAGTTGTGCGTTATATAACCTTAAACGCCTTATTTTGTTTGGATAGGGTAAGAATTCTGTGAAATCTGCAAATTGCCATGTCATTATTTGTTAGCATCAACAACGTAAATTTTATCCCCTGAATACTCAATTGCCACCCATTGACATTAGACGCATTAGACATCTTTTGAATTTATTTGAAGACGGTATTTCACTCAATGCCTGCGTCTACGAGTAGTTATAGTATGTAGTAGTATGTGGGGTGTGACTGTATGACTGTGTGTTAATCCATATCAAAAGTTGGTAGTTATCATTATTATTATTATTATGTCTGTATTATGTTGGGTTGATGGTGTCAAAACTTGTAATTGGCAACATGAAATTATTTTCAAAAAAAAAAATCATTAAATCAAAAATGGACAGGGGTAGAGAAATCATTTTATACGTTTTGGAAATGTTAATTTAAGGTTACAGACTGCAAGGCTTCTCACAAAAGAAACTTAAAAATGTTGTAAGCTTTATCGTAAAAAGCTATCACATTAGTTTCAGAAAAACTTTTTCTCTAAAAGAAAATGTTAAAAAAAGCCTTTTTTCCCACAAAAAGTTGCCATTAAGAAAAAAAGCTTTTGCTTTATTGCAAAATAAGCTTATATTGATAAAAAAAGCTTTTATTGCTAAAGAAAGTTTTGTGGATTTTTTTTTTTAATTTATACCAATGAAATATTTTTTGTAATAAACATTTTTCCAGAAGCAGATTATTTTCTTGAAAAAGCTTTTTTTGTAAAAAAAGTTTTTTTTTTACAAAAAATACTTTGCCATTATCAATTTTTTCACAAAAGTACCTATTAAAATCTAATTAAGTTTTGATGAGCTTTTAGTTTTATTATGTAAAAAAGCTTTTTTATACCCTCCACCACCATCAGTGGTGATAGAGGGTATATATAACTTTGTCATTCCGTGTGTAACACCAAGAAATATTCATCTGAGACCCAACAAAGTATATATATTCTGGGTCCTTATGAAATTCTGAGTCGATTTAGCTATGTCCGTCTGTCCGTCCGTCCGTCCGTCCGTCCGTCTGTCTGTCTGTCTGTGTAAAACACGCTCACGTTAAAACGAAGCAATATAATTTAACCAAATTCACCCAAAATATTCATTATTATCCGGTACAGTTTGGTATTGAAAATGAGCAATATCGGTTCACATCGGGAAAAGTTATGAATCAAAATTTAAAACAACCTCGAAAAAAATAAGCATTTTTTTCACATTCTAATGTAATTTTCTCCAAAACTATGCAAGATAATTCCATGAAAATCACCATACATTCGTTTCTACACAAGATCTTGATCCGTGCAGAAAATTGCCAGAATCGGTCCACAATTTCATATACCTCCCATACAAAAGTACATATTCCCGGAAAATGGGTTTTTCGTTAATAACTTCCATCACAATGTCGATATCTTCACAAAATTTTACAAATTAAAATCTTATGTCAATAGAATTCTTTCAGAGAAAAATTTTCTGGATCGGTCCATAATTGGACATAGCTCCCATACAAGGTCCCCTTCCGAAAATCACTTAAACGCGCATAACTCATTACTAAATTAAGATATCCATATAAAATTTGGTATAAGTATTGCCTATACGCATAGAAATATTACTGTGAAAGTTTTTTCCGATCGGTCCAAAATTGGTCATAGCTCCCATACAAGGTCCCCTCCCGAAAATCACTTAAACGCGCATAACTCATTAATAAATTAAGATATCCATATAAAATTTGGTATAAGTATTGCCCATATGCATAGAAATATTACTGTGAAAGTGTTTTCCGATCGGTCCATAATTGGTCATAGCTCCCATACAAGGTCCCCTCCCGAAAATCACATAAACGCGCATAACTCATTACTAAATTAAGATATCCATATAAAATTTGGCATAAGTATTGCCCATATGCACAGAAATATTACTGTGAAAGTGTTTTCCGATCGGTCCATAATTGGTCATAGCTCCCATACAATGTCCCCTCCCGAAAATCACATAAACGCGCATAACTCATTACTAAATTAACATATAAAATTTGGTATAAGTATTGCCCATATGCATAGAAATATTACTGTGAAAGTTTTTTTCCGATCGGTCCAAAATTGGTCATAGCTCCCATACAAGGTCCCATCCCGAAAATCACTTAAACGCGCATAAATCATTACTTAATTAAGATATCCATATAAAATTTGATATGAAAATTGCCCACATGCATAGAAATATTACTGTAAAAATTTTTTTGGATCGGTTCAAAATTGGTCATAGCTCCCATACAAGGTCCCCTCCCGAAAATCCTTTAACGCGCATAACTCATTACTAAATTAAGATATCCATACAAAATTTGGTATAAGTATTACCCATATGCATAGAAATATTACTGTGAAAGTTTTTTCCGATCGGTCCATAATTGGTCATAGCTCCCATACAAGGTCCCCTCCCGAAAATCACTTAAACGCGCATAAATCATTACTTAACTAAGATATCCATAGAAAATTTGGTACAAGTATTGCACATATGCTCCCATACAAGATCCCCTCCCGAAAATCACTTAAACGCTCATAACTCATTACTAACTATAAAGTTTGGCAGAAGTATTGCTCATATACAGAGAAATATTACTGTGAAATTGTTTTCCTATCGGTCCATAATTGATCATAGCTGCTATACAAGGTGCCTTTCAGAAAACACTTAAAGGCACATAACTCATTAGGAAATAGTGATACCCATAAAATATTTGGCATTAATACTATTTTTGTACACATAAATGTTGTTTCAACATTTTTTCACGATTAGTCCAACCTTGGTCATAGTTCCCATACAAGGTTCCCTCCCGAAAATCACTTAAACGCACATAATTTATTACCAAATATTGATATCATACATTTAGCAAAATTATTGCTCTTATATACATAAATTACACTATAAAATTGTTTTACGATCGGTCCATATTTGGTCATAGCTCTCATACTAGGTCCCCTCCAGAAAATCACTTAAATGCACAATATTCATTACCAAATAATGATATAGATACAGAATTTTGAAATTTTGTTTTTATATATAATTCGTCATAGCTCTCATACAAGGTCCTTTTACGAAAATCTCTTAAACGCACATTACTCATTACCAAATAAAGCTATTGATACAAAATTTGCCACAAATATTAGTTTTGTATACAAAAATTCTATTTCAAGATTTCTCACGTTCCCTTCCGAAAATCACTTAAACACACATTACTTATTACTAAATTACGATATAGATATAAAATTTTACTGAAATATAGCTTTTATGTACAGAAATTTAGCTTAAAGAATTTTTTACGATCGGACTATAATTGGTCATATCTAGGTCCTGCCCCTGAAAGCACTTTAACCGTATTTAACTAGTTGCATTATCAATTTGTGTAGATTATATATATGTATTTTGAAAATCCTTTAATTTTCACACACATGCATACATGCAAATTACTAAATATCGCTAAGTGCTATAAAAATATAAAGAAAATTGCGTTTGTAATGTTCAATAAATCTTGGAATTGTAATAGATTTAAGCTGTTTAAATCTTGGGATTTTTCAATTTAAGACATGAGATAACTTATTTCTACAAATATTTGACCAATTAGAAAAATTAGCTGGTGGAGGGTATTTAAGATTCGGCTCAGCCGAATTTAGCACTCTAACTTGTTTGAACAATTTTTGTTATATTTTAAATATGTACATAAAAAGTTTTTTACAAAAGTTTTATTTTACCAAAAGTTTCCACTTAAAATTATTTGTTTGGTAATCTTTTAAAAATGAAGAAGCTTTTTTTTTATAAAAATAGCTTTTTTGATAAAAAAATATAGCCACGATCAAGGATTTATTTTTGCTTAAAAGAATTTTTTTGGTCTGTAAAAAGCTTTTTATGAAAATGTAAGAATATATATTTTTTTAAGAAATTTGTTGGCAATTTTTTAGTAATTTTTTTTGCCATATGAAAGCTTTTTCCAAAAGTAGTAAGTTTTTAGAAAACGCTATCTACTTAAATAGACTTTTTTAAAAAAGCTTTTTTTAAGAAATTTAAAAATGCTTTTTTCTAAATGAAACTGTTTTGAAAGCATTTTTTCTAAAAGCTAATTTTTTGAAAGAGCTTTTTATCTAAAAAAAAATTGTTGTTGACTTTTTAAAAAGAAGAAAACTTTTCTTTTTTAGTAAATAAATTATATTGTATAACAAAACTACAAAAATATATTTTTAATGACAAAAGCTTTTTAAAATATTATTTTTGTCAAGAAGCTTTTTTATGAAAAAAGATTTCCATTATTTTGTACATATTTCTTTTTGCCAAGAAGGTCTTTTGAAATATATGTATATATTTTTGGTACGTAGCTTTTTTGGTAAAAGCTTTTATTATAACGTTTTTTTTGAGAAAGCTTTTGCCACAAAAATATTCCACGAAATTTTTTCTAAAAATATGTAAATTTTTAAGCTTTTTTCAAAAAGCTTTTTTTCTAAAAAACTTTTTTTCAAAGAAGTTGTTTTCTAAGAAAATATTTTTATTCACAAAAGCTTTTTAAAACAAGTAATAGTGTTATATTCGGCTATGCCGAATCTTATATACCCACCATCAAATCACTGTCATATAAATAAACTTTGATATTTTGAATGTTTTATTATTATGTATCGATATTAATGAGAACATCATTGTAATATTTGAAAGAGGTCCATTAATGGGGGTTTAACTATTGACAGTGCTCTTTCGAATTAAATATGTTAATTTATATAGGGAGTAGTGTTATATATACACATATGGACCAATTCTCACAAAAGTCGGTAGGAAGATTTCAGTTTATTTATTTCAAATTTCATAGATCTACTTGTATTTTTTAGCCAGTAATGAGCATTAAAGTCATTTTCTTAAAGGGACCTTATACGGGGTTAAGGTTAATTATGGACCGATCCTCATAAAATATGGTAGAGAGATTTTAGCTAAAAATTAGTTTATGTCGAATTGCATCGAATTTCATTTACGCCAGTAATGAGCGTTTAAGTTATTTTCTGATGGGGACCTTAAATGAAAGGTAGAGTCAATTATGGACCGATCCCCACAAAATTTTGTAGAGAGATGTTAGCTCATACAAAACTATATCGAATTTCATCGCCTTACTCGATTTTTTAGGCCAGTAATGAGTAATTTTCTGTTAGGGACCTTATATGCGGTATAGGGTCATTTAAGGCCCGATCCACATAAAGGTTTTGGCTCCTAAGATACTTATTTCTGTCAAATTTCTTCGCTATACTCGTATTTTTACGCCAATAATGAGCGTTAAAGACATTTTCAGAAGGGGACTTTATATGGGCGGATAGGGGCAATTATGGACCGATCCACATAAAATTTGGTAGAGAGAAGTCATATAAAACTTACTTCTGTGTAATTTCATCGCTATACTCGTATTTTTATGCCAGTAATGAGCGTTAAAGTAATTTTATGGAGGGGACCTTATATGGGGGGTAGGATCAATTACGGACCGATACACATATAGTTTGGTGGAGAGATATTGGCTCATATAAAACTTACTTCTGTAAAATTTCATCGCTATATTCGTATTTTTAAACCAGTAATGAGCGTTAAAGTAATTTTATGGAGATGACCTTATATGGGGAGTAGGGGCAATTATGGTCCGTTCCACATGAAATTTTGTGGAGAGATTTTTACTCGTATGAAACTTACTCATGTCAAATTTCATCGCTATACTCGTCTTTTTACGCCAATAATGAGCGTTAAAGTCATTTTCTGAAGGGGATCTTATATGGGGGGTAGGGCCAATTATGAACCGATCCACATAAAATTTGGTAGAGAGATTTTGGCTCATATAAAACTTACTTCTGTGAAATTTCATCGCTATATTCGTATTTTTAAACCAGTAATGAGCGTTATAGTCATTTTCCAAAGAGGACCTTATATGGGGGGTAGGGCCAATTATGAACCGATCCACATAAAATTTAGTAAAGAGATTTTGACTCATATAAAACTTACTTCTGTAAAATTTCATCGCTATATTCGTATTTTTAAACCAGTAATGAGCGTTAAAGTAATTTTATGGAGGGGACCTTATATGGGGACCGTTCCACATGAAATTTTGTGGAGAGATTTTTACTCGTATGAAGCTTACTCATGTCAAATTTCATCGCTATACTCGTCTTTTTACGCCAATAATGAGCGTTAAAGTCATTTTCTGAAGGGGATCTTAAATGGGGGGTAGGGCCAATTATGGACCGATCCACATAAAATTTGGTAGAGAGAAGTCATATAAAACTTACTTCTGTGAAATTTCATCGCTATACTCGAATTTTTATGCCAGTAATGAGCGTTAAAGTAATTTTATGGAGGGGACCTTATATGGGGGGTAGGATCAATTACGGACCGATACACATATAGTTTGGTGGAGAGATATTGGCTTGCATGAAACTTACGTGTGTCAAATTTCATCACTATATTCGTATGTTTAAGCCAGTAATCAGCATTATAGTCATTTTCCAAAGAGGACCTTATATGGGGGGTAGGGCCAATTATGAACCGATCCACATAAAATTTGGTAAAGAGATTTTGGCTCATATAAAACTTACTTGTGTCAAATTTCATCGCTATACTCGTATTTTTACGCCAATAATGACCGTTAATGTCATTTTCTGAAGGGGACCTTATATGGAGGGTAGGGTCAATTATGGACCGATCCACATATAGTTTGGTGGAGAGATATTGGCTTGCAAGAAACCCATGTTTAGCAAATTTCGTCGCTATATTCGTATGTTTAAGCCAGTAATCTGAATTATAGTAATTTTCAAAAGGGGACCTTATATGGGGGGTAGGGCCAATTGTGGTTCTATGTCCGACATAATTCAGAATTTTATTTCGGAGGTCAAAAAACTGACTTATGCTAAATTTTGTGCAATTTGTGAATGTTTGAAGGTTTTTACACAATATTTTGTGTAAACCTTTTTTGATGGTGGGTATAAAAAGATTATTTTTGTCAAGAAGCTATTTTATGTAAATTATTTTGTTTATATTTAATTTTGTCAAGAAGGTCTACTGAAATATATTTTCTTGGTAACGGAGCTTTCTTTGTTAAAAGACTTTTTCCGCAAAAATTTCTTTTAAAAATACTTTTTTGAGCTTTTTTTTCAGAAAGCAATATTTTTTCCCAAAGACAATTTTCAAAAATAGCTTTTTTCTAAAAAAAATTCTAAAAGGAGCTTTTTTCCAAAATTTTTTTCAAAAAGCTTTTTTCAAAAACTTTTTTCTGAAATATTTTTTATAAAAAAAACTTTTTAAAGGAAAAAGCTTTTTTATTGAATAATTATTCGTTTAAAAGCTTTTTTGTAATGAAAAAACTTTTTTAGAACATGATTTTCTTTCTGTTTTGTCGAAAGTTTTTAATTTAAGCCATTGGTTAGCTTATTAAAATTTTTTCTGAAAGCTATATTGTTTCCCAAAGACAATTTTCAAAAATAGTTTTTTTCTAAAAAAATTCTGAAAGAGCTTTTTTTCTAAAATTTTTTTAAAATCTATTTTCAAATGTTTTTTTTTTTTTTTCAAAAAGCTTCTTTCTGAAAACACTTTTTCCAAAAACTTTTTTACAAAAAAACTTTTTAAACGAAAATTTTTTTTAAAAAAAGCTTTTTTATTGAAAAAATTTTCGTTTAAAAGCTTTTTATTTAATAAAAAACTTTTTTAGAACATGATTTTCTTTCTGTTTTGTCGAAAGTTTTTTTTTTCAAAAAAAAAAATTTAAAAAGCTATGTTTTGCTTCTTTCCAAAAAACTTTTTTCTGAAATATTTTTTACAAAAAAACTTTTTACACGAAAAAGTTTTGTTATTGAACAAATTTTTTTTAAAAAAGCTTTTTTATTGAAAAAAAATTTCGTTTAAAAGCTTTTTTTAACAAAAAAGTTTTTTGGAACATGATTTTCTTTCTGTTTTCTCGAAAGTTTTTACTGTATGCAATTCCATTTTGTAAAATAAATTTAATATTGGTTGGAAAAAGTTTGAAAGCTTATAATTTGATTAATATTTTATTTGCTTAGAAGCATTATCTTCTGGACGCTTTATCTTCCTGAAAGCTAACAAGTTTAGGCCATAATTTTTTATATTATTCCCTTAACAATATATCATTTCCTCTCTAGTTACCTTTATTGTTCGCCAAAAACTTTCTTTTAGCTTTTTTTTATTCAAAAACTGTCTATCACAGCCGAGCAACAAAACCCCCATCACTCCCCTCAAACAGAAACAATAATGCTAACATAAATCTCTACACAAACTAAACGTAAGAAATAAATAAATAAAATAAACAAAAAAGTGAATTAGGTTAAAGGTACATAAAACAAATCACCGGTAGTATATTAAATGTTTTAAAACAAACCATGAAACATGTTTCACCATCCATGATGGCAGGAAGAAAATTTTTTCAACATTATTTATATTTTGAAAATTTCTTCTTTTGTATGTGTATTTTGCTTTTTAGCTTATCCTGGATGATTAGGGTAGACAGCGGTCAGACATTTGTTACTGTTCTTATATCTACTGTCGTTTGTAATGTTTTTGAAAAAGAGAAAAAACGTGGATTTCTGTTTGGTAGGTTGTTTTTTTTTTTTAAACATAAATTTAAATGTCAAGAAAAATGTTTCTTTTCACATTTGACATAATATTTGTTTTAATTGTTTTCTGGTCTTATACACAGATTTAGACAATAAGCTTTGCTGACATTATCTGGACACTTTTAGAAAGAAATTTTGTGTATTTATCTTAAAAAAAAAGTTTATTACTGTGAAGTTAATATTAGAGTAAATTTACATAAACCAAATTTGATTTGATTTAACTTTTTCTTTTTAAAATTATTAATATAAATTATAAAAAATTTGAAAAAATTTCCACTAGCAGAGCAAGGTTTCGATCCTCGGACCTCTGGGTTATGGGCCCAGCACGCTTCCACTGCGCCACTCTGCTTCATATCGATTTACTAGTTAATGCTTATCATTTCTGTTTGATTTAAATACCAAAACTATTTAATTGTTGTTGTTATTGTCAAACTAGTTGTTACGCTTACTCTTCATTAGCATTCAATTGTTGTTTTATTTACTTTGAATTTTAAGTGTGTGTTTGTGTTTCCATAATAGGTGCGTTGGTGTGGATTTTAGCCGAATTTTCAGTTTATAGTGTTGTTCAACTCTTTTGCTTGCAGGAAATATTTTTTTCTCTTTAAAACTAATTTACTTACCCACTTAAGTACCCCAATTCCCCTAAAATCATCATGATTGATGGGTATCACTTTGTCTCCTAAAATATTTTAATAAAAACTTTAATATCTCTATACATATTCATAAAGCATTTCGAAAATCTTAATTAAAATTTTGAAAAACCTGTACGATTTCATTATTGGCAATTTTATTAAGCGGATATTAAACTGTCAAAAAAAGAAGATATTTGACTAACATATGAACAGCCCATAGCCAGCCCAACATTAATGATCTTAGGCAACGGACCATAATTAATACATTGGCCGTTAATAATTATTCTGACAACATCAAAAAGAATGTACACACACACACACTCATATAGAGCAAACGAATATAAATTATTTTCCAAAAAACGACATTGGCCAAAAAATATTAATAATAATGTCAAATAAGGGAGTGGTGAAATTGAAAACAATTTAAAGGGCCTTTGGAAGAAGAAAGAACTTGTGTTAGGATGTTCTAGTTCAGTTCTAGTTTAGTAGTTCTAGTTCAGTTCTAGTTCAGTTCTAGTTCAGTTCTAGTTCAGTTCTAGTTCAGTTCTAGTTCAGTTCTAGTTCAGTTCTAGTTCAGTTCTAGTTCAGTTCTAGTTCAGTTCTAGTTCAGTTCTAGTTCAGTTCTAGTTCAGTTCTAGTTCAGTTCTAGTTCAGTTCTAGTTCAGTTCAGTTCAGTTCTAGTTCAGTTCTAGTTCAGTTCTAGTTCAGTTCTAGTTCAGTTCAAGTTCAGTTAGTTCAGTTCTAGTTCAGTTCTAGTTCAGTTCTAGTTCAGTTCTAGTTCAGTTCTAGTTCAGTTCTAGTTCAGTTCTAGTTCAGTTCTAGTTCAGTTCTAGTTCAGTTCTAGTTCAGTTCTAGTTCAGTTCTAGTTCAGTTCTAGTTCAGTTCTAGTTCAGTTCTAGTTCAGTTCTAGTTCAGTTCTAGTTCAGTTCTAGTTCAGTTCTAGTTCAGTTCTAGTTCAGTTCTAGTTCAGTTCTAGTTCAGTTCTAGTTCAGTTCTAGTTCAGTTCTAGTTCAGTTCTAGTTCAGTTCTAGTTCAGTTCTAGTTCAGTTCTAGTTCAGTTCTAGTTCAGTTCTAGTTCAGTTCTAGTTCAGTTCTAGTTCAGTTCTAGTTCAGTTCTAGTTCAGTTCTAGTTCAGTTCTAGTTCAGTTCTAGTTCAGTTCTAGTTCAGTTCTAGTTCAGTTCTAGTTCAGTTCTAGTTCAGTTCTAGTTCAGTTCTAGTTCAGTTCTAGTTCAGTTCTAGTTCAGTTCTAGTTCAGTTCTAGTTCAGTTCTAGTTCAGTTCTAGTTCAGTTCTATAGTTCAGTTCTAGTTCAGTTCTAGTTCAGTTCTAGTTCAGTTCTAGTTCAGTTCTAGTTCAGTTCTAGTTCAGTTCTAGTTCAGTTCTAGTTCAGTTCTAGTTCAGTTCTAGTTCAGTTCTAGTTCAGTTCTAGTTCAGTTCTAGTTCAGTTCTAGTTCAGTTCTAGTTCAGTTCTAGTTCAGTTCTAGTTCAGTTCTAGTTCAGTTCTAGTTCAGTTCTAGTTCAGTTCTAGTTCAGTTCTAGTTCAGTTCTAGTTCAGTTCTAGTTCAGTTCTAGTTCAGTTCTAGTTCAGTTCTAGTTCAGTTCTAGTTCAGTTCTAGTTCAGTTCTAGTTCAGTTCTAGTTCAGTTCTAGTTCAGTTCTAGTTCAGTTCTAGTTCTAGTTCAGTTCTAGTTCAGTTCTAGTTCAGTTCTAGTTCAGTTCTAGTTCAGTTCTAGTTCAGTTCTAGTTCAGTTCTAGTTCAGTTCTAGTTCAGTTCTAGTTCAGTTCTAGTTCAGTTCTAGTTCAGTTCTAGTTCAGTTCTAGTTCAGTTCTGGTTCTAGTTCTGTTCTAGTTCTGTTCTCGTTCTGTTCTCGTTCTGTTCTAGTTCTGTTCTAGTTCTGTTCTAGTTCTGTTCTAGTTCTGTTCTAGTTCTGTTCTAGTTCTGTTCTAGTTCTGTTCTAGTTCTGTTCTAGTTCAGTTCTAGTTCAGTTCTAGTTCAGTTTTAGTTCAGTTCTAGTTCAGTTCTAGTTCAGTTCTAGTTCAGTTCTAGTTCAGTTCTGGTTCTAGTTCTGTTCTAGTTCTGTTCTCGTTCTGTTCTAGTTCTGTTCTAGTTCTGATCTAGTTCTGTTCTAGTTCTGTTCTAGTTCTGTTCTAGTTCTGTTCTAGTTCTGTTCTAGTTCTGTTCTCGTTCTGTTCTAGTTCTGTTCTAGTTCTGATCTAGTTCTGTTCTAGTTCTGTTCTAGTTCTGTTCTAGTTCTGTTCTAGTTCTGTTCTAGTTCTGTTCTAGTTCTGTTCTAGTTCTGTTCTAGTTCTGTTCTAGTTCTGTTCTAGTTCTGTTCTAGTTCTGTTCTAGTTCTGTTCTAGTTCTGTTCTAGTTCTGTTCTAGTTCTGTTCTAGTTCTGTTCTAGTTCTGTTCTAGTTCTGTTCTAGTTCTGTTCTAGTTCTGTTCTAGTTCTGTTCTAGTTCTGTTCTAGTTCTGTTCTAGTTCTGTTCTAGTTCTGTTCTAGTTCTGTTGTAGTTCTGTTCTAGTTCTGTTCTAGTTCTGTTCTAGTTCTGTTCTAGGTCAGTTATAGTTTAGTTCTGAAAACTAAAAGGCCCTTTACTCATTGATCATGTGAATATACTCATCTTTTTGCCAACGTGGAGGGTATGAAGCCCGAGAAAGAATATGGAATATGCAAATCAAAAGACATTAATAACACACATTTGGACGATTTATTTTTTTCTGTATTTCTTCTTTTCGGTGATAATTTTTCATATGTGTCGTACAAATATTCATATATTTATGCATGTGACAAAATTTTAGTGAGGCGGTATTTTGTATTTGACTGTGGTCCAGGGGATAAACGTAATAAAAAATGTGATGACAGTTTAAATTGAAAACGACAGACGACATACACTATATATACACACTAGGGATGCCAATCCCGAAATCCCGATCCCGAAAATCCCGGGATTTTTCGGGATTGGCAAATCCCGAATCCCGGGATTTGGAAAATAAATCCCGGGATTTTTTCGGGATTAGGATTTGTTTCAAAAAACTGTTTTTATTTTCTTTTTTGAGCCATAATTTTCATTAATTTGAAAATTACGATATTATTTTATTTTTGACTCATGCAAAACAAAATTTCGCAGAGCTAATTTTATACATATTTGAACCTTTTATTTTTTAAAGTGGTATGAGTCCATACACATAGCACATATAAATTTATTTATTCACTTCGTTTTTATACCTTACACCACTTTAGTGGGGAGGGTATATTGGGTTTGTGCTGATGTTTGTTACACACAATAATATTGGTCCTACACCTTAAAGTATACCAATCGGCTCAGAATCATTTTCTGAGTCGATTTAGCTATGTCCGTCCGTCCGTCCGTGTAAACCTTGTAATCAAACTACAGCAATTTTGAAGATAATTCAATGAAATTTTGCATGATCTTCTATTGTACTAGAGACGGATCCTATTGAAAATGGATAACATCGGTCCAATATTTGACCTAGCCCCCATACAACTGAACCCCCCAAATAGGGTTTTTAAGTTCATAATTATGTTCAATATACTCGTAACTCGACAAAAATCTGCAAAACCAAGTTCTATACTAGCCTTCATGACCCTGATGTATTTTTTGATGATGCGGCCTCATTTGACCCTAGCCCCTATGCAAAGCCCCCTTCGAAATATGACTTAAATGTACACAATTTTATTCAACAAAAAATAGCTAAATTATATCTGAGGCAAGGTACAATTCAACTTAGATGCTTTATTATGAACAATAAATCACATTTTATTTTTATAACTGGTGTAGGGTATTATATGGTAGGCTTCGCCCAACTATAACTTTTTACTTGTTAGCACATTGCAATGTTGGTCGTAGACCGACCCAAAAAGTATACACATTATGTGTCTGTAAGCTGAAAACACGAGTTAGAAGACTCATTCTATTTGGGCTGCAAATTTGGACCAAAATTGACACAAAAAAACCTAATTGGACCTCCTCTGAAAATCACATTGATGCTGATATTAATATCAATACATTACAATATTTTGATGGTGGGTATTTAATTTCGGCACAGTCGAATACAAACTTTATTTTTCAATACTAGAGGATTTTACATTTCTAACTTTCTACAAATCTGAATGATACCGGTAAAGGTAAATTACCTTGTTCTGAATGCACCTAAAATTTTAAATTAATACTACGAATATAATAATATGTTCCAAAACTAATATGTATTTTGAGTAAAATTCCAAATATTTTTCAAAGAATAGGTTCTAAATTGATGTTCGAATAATTGAATTGGTATCTGTTATAATTATTAGTTCACATGGAACAGTATGAGGTTTTAAAAAGTGCTTATGTCTAATTTCAGAACTTGATATTTATTTTTATTTAGGAAGTAAGTATGTATTTAAAAAGTTTCAGAAATTATGCAATTCTGAAAGTTTTTATTTAAAAATTGGAATTAATTGGATTGTTTTAATTTAAATATATCTTCTGTCTGTTAAATTTCCACAAAATTAAACAATTTTCTTTACTAATATGATGATTTAAAGATTTTCATATATAAAATAATTAAATTCATGTAATCCCGAAATCCCGTAAAATCCCGAAATACCGAAAAATCCCGGGATCCCGAAAAATCCCGGGATCCCGAAATATCCCGGGATCCCGGGATTGCAATTTTCAAAATCCCGAATCCCGGGATTTGTAAAAGCCAGTCCCGTTTGGCATCCCTAATACACACACACGCACTTGCACAACAACCACTAAGAGCCATAAACTTAACGACAAACAACAGCAACAACAACACCACAAAAAGTGAATATTGAAAATATAATTTTGGATTTTTTCGACATTCACAATATTGTGGACAACAAGAGTTTTTTTATTTCAATTTCAAGCAAATCATCATCATCAACGCCATCATCAAGCATAAAAGGGAAACGAAGCGATACAGAGGCGTATGAGAGTGTGTGCCAGTAAAACAAGCAAAGTAGGATGTTATATAGGGAGAGACACAGAGGAGCTAGAGGAAGAGACCAAAGATTTAGACGACCACTTTAAACACACTCACTCACGCAGACCTACTCAGCGTCTGTCGCGGTAAGAAAACGAAAAAAGACATTAATAACAAATGACAACTGAATAATTTTAAAAATTGCGTATGTCATATTTCAAGCGTTAAATATCAACAATCAACAATTTTAATAGCAAACAACAAATGTCAAATAAGCGACAATCACCAGTATGACAAAAACCAAACAACAACAAAACACATGAGGGCTACAATGAGGAGAAAAAAAAAAAACAAAAGCGATTTTAGTTTTCTGAGATTTTACGCATGTCGAAAATGAACACATTTACCCAAAAGTAAACAGAACAGAACCGCAAATAAAATTTTATACAAACAATTTTGCCTGAGTGTGTGCGACGACGACACAATCATAAAATATATCAGAGGAAAGCGATGGCTTGCAATGTGATGTTGATATTAAAGGCACTGATGTGCGAGATATTTATCTTTATAAATAGTGACAACAGAGTAAAAACGGCAGCATCGACGGCATTAAGTAACTATTGTACAAATTTATTGCACAATGGGTCTTATAGGGGTTAAGTTTTGAAAATTTTAAATATAAGTGAGATCTTAAAACGACCTATGCTGCCAATATGTTCAGACTTTGGTGGAATCTTTCAATATCTTTAGTCTGCTGGCACAAGAAACTGGAGCAATGCCTCGTAAGGGGTTTTGACCAGAATACCTGTCACACTCTGGTACTACGGATGACAGTGGTCCACAGGATTTATCCTGTACTGCCATTTAAGGAGGCCTCTTCAGATGTAGTGGTTGTGGTTGAAGTCCAAATCGTGAAAAGAGAATCTTGATTAGTATATAGTACTAGTGCACTATATAGTTTATATTTCGGACGCCACAGATGCCCGAAATACATATTGGAAATGGAATGATATCATTAGAATAGAATGCAGAATGTGTTAGAGGCTTGGATCCGCACTACATCTTGATATTCTTATGAATGTATTAGATGAATGTTTTTATGAATGTGTCGGATAAATGTTTCAGGGTTTCCTCTGTCCAAACCAGACCTACTGCAGAGTACCCCTTCGATGTTTTGCCTTATTGAGATAGATCGCAATTCTATACACCAATTAGCGCTGTAGATGTTGTTGCCGAAATAACAGAAGTCATCCCAGCATTGTGATTAAGTTGGTTATTGAGGAAGGCTCTAAGGATTGCCAGATATTTCACAACATGACTGCAATGGTTAGTAATTGGATAGCTCAAGTACTTAAGCAAAGTTTTTGTATATGGACTGGCTTCTGAGTATTGATCAACATCTGAGTGTTCTTTATAATTCACAAATGAGCGGTGATAAGTCTTTCCTAGCTCACGTTTTCCTTAAAAAATACCACCTCAGGAAGGTGTTCACGTAAAATATTCCGTGAATTTGTAGTAATAAGGGTTGACATCCATATATGTAAGTAGTTTTGGTGCTAAACTTGTGATCTACAATTTGTATGTGAGAGAGAGTTTGTAGCTGACTACGCGAGAGATTTCACCGCTTCGTCACTATATAGTACTGGATTAAATTTCTCCTCAAACTCAAACAATTGAATCCTATCAATAGATTTGTTCTGATCGTTTACAGGTCAAAGATCATAGGACTTTCGAAGATTGTCCTTTCAATAAGGTTTGTTTTTGTTCGAACACACCCCAACATTGTTTGATCAAATCCTAAGTTGTTTTGCATTGGTATCCACAATGAAGATCTTGATCTTCAAGGCAGTTGTTAAGTTCTATGGTGTTATAGTGAAAAGCGCTCGTGACTGTGCAGTCATTGAACATACCACCCTAAGAGAACACCGACGAAGAATCTGTTAACTATAATGAACTGTTTACCAGCTGAACTGATGGTGATGCCTATCTTTAAAAACATAAGCCACACGAACAAATAAATAATCCAAATCCTGGCATTTAAATGTTGACTACTGCGTCACAAAACCTCACGATAAACGCAATTCATTCGGATTTCTGAGAGCAATTCAGAATATGAGTCCCACTCTCTTAATATTGTAATGTGGTGGTTTGTACATGGAGGTTTGATTTGAATCAAACCTTTTTAGGTTAACCGAAGAGTGTCGTGTATCTCTTAATGATATAGCGAGACATTTAAAGATAACGCTAATGGGTCCCTTGACATAACAACTGTCATGAAAACTCGACAGGAATGGTGCGATGAGGAGGAAGATAAAATCGAACTGACTCATATAGCTAAAATCAGATGGTTTATAGAAACCGCCTATCAACATGGCCTCTATATGACGATCACAGGTCAAACTTATTGTTAAGCTTTTGTAGGAAACAGATAAGAACGTTGTTATCGGTAATAACGGGATACTGTGCTATCGGCAGTGACAATGACGACTAGAAATTGTCATAATGATAAGTAAGAGGAGACTAAATCTCATATTTGCTACCGTCCGCCCCCGGGCATGTTTCTTGATGAAATACCTTCTTCTGGGTGTTTTGCCATCCCGGGGTAAAGAGGTGCCACCAGTACCACTAGTCTGCAGGAACTATAAGCTGGTGATGTCATTTAACTCCTCGGGTAGTCCTTGGAATGATTTGACATGAGGTCTAACCAGAGAACCACATAATCTGGAGCTACGGGTGGCCAGTTGCCCGTAGGCTGGTTTGTTGGTTGAGGTTCCTTCGGGATCCACGTAATGGCTGTTGTTTAAACCCAAATTTGCGGGAAGAGTAAGTTTCGGTTAAAAGACTGATGCACGGTGAAATCTGTATTTCGGTGCTGATGCCGAATGACAACAGATACCCCACAGAGTGAGTGACTGTGGAACTAAGCGTTGGAAATGTGTTGGTGTTAATTGTATATGATACAGGATGAATGTAGGGGTATACGAGCCTTGCCAACCCGTATACCTAGAGTAAGTATGTTGAATGTTGATCTCTTATAAGTGTATCGGAAAAATAAGAAGTGTGCTGGGTTGAATGGTGATGGATGAAAAGTATACAAGTGATACCTTTGAATTTTTCTTCCTTATCCAGGTATGTTCAGAGTAAACTCTGTTCATAGCAGAATTGCCAAAGTGTGTAACTGTGAGTAAGAACAAAGTCTCGGCTTATTTGATGAATTCGTACTTCGGTCTACCGGTTACGTCTCTAGATGCTGTTGCCTACTCAACAGGGGCCATCCTATCTGCGTGGTTTTAAATGGAAGGATGTTTTGTATCTCGGAAGTTAAGCAACGGGGCAGCAATGGTCAGAGATTAGATAGCTCGAGCAAAGTGCACCTATACTGCACCGGAAATTCGATATACGTAAATTGCCACAGGCGTTGAAGAAGCACAATGGGCCGGTAATGAGTCGTTGCAAAAGCTCACCCAGTGCTTGAAATAGACCACCGTGAAATAAGGCCTTTAAGGCAGGTGTTCGCGTAAAGCACTTCGACATTCGTATCCATCATTCACCGGAAATAGAGGACATTATTCTGACTCTACCGTTATCTCATATTTGGGGAACCTAACTGGGATGATAATTGCTGATTGACCCAATATCTGAATAATAATAATTAGGGTGAGAAAATTTCACGTAATTCTAAAAAAAACTTCCACTTTTTGTAAATTTTCCAACCCATTGTGCAAACTTTATTAAAACATAAATAAAAAACAAAAAATCAGCGAAGAAGTGACCATAACATTAGGGTGGTAAAAAGAAACAAAAACAGCATAGGGAATAAGTAGTAACAAACTATGATTCTGATGAGAATGAATACTTAATGTGGCTGCTGTGTTAAAATTGTTTTTGTATCTAGATACTCTTGTTGCCCATGTTAATGTTGTTGTTATTATTGCTGTCGCTGCTGATGAAGATGAAAAATCTACAACACATTGAGTGAGGACGCAACAACGCATAAATTAAATTTAATGTGACATTTTTACAAAATGCTCATTTCTCACATTTCATTTATTGTATGAATGAATGAACGAATAATAAAAAATAAAAAAAAAAAAAACTGAAATAAATAAATGTTGCCAATGTAGTTTTTGATGTTGTTGTTGGTATTGGACAGCAAAAAAAACTGAGTTCAAATATACATATGAGGCAGGCAGGGGCAACATTCTGCTATGTATGGATATGAATGGATGAATAAATAAATATATGGTTGTAGATTTCATACATATGAATAAAGGAGGCAGATTGTAAGAGCATAACAACAAAAACAATATTCATGCATCACTGATAAAATGAAATGAATGTCGAAAAATAAAAATCCATAAGAAATATTTTGCCTTAAATTAGCCTCAATTAAATGTTAATGCATTTTGACATTTTTCCCTGTTAAGATATACATTTTTCATTTATTTCAGATTCTTCTACAACAGACAGACAGACAGATAGACAGACATACATACTGTTGCATTACATTTCATGTGTATGTATGTATATGTAATGGAATAAGTTATCTCTGTGTGTGTATGCATTACATTGACTTTGAATTCTTACAGTTCTTAATATGGATGATGTTGTTGTTTGATGATGTTGACAAGTTAACAACAGAGTTTCACATTTCTCATTATTTATGCTGAACTCTTGTAGTCACTGTGACGTCTATGTCATTGTCGTCATCATCCTTAACTGCATTTACATCCACATCACTGTTGTAGCTGTCTTCTTTGTCATCATCATCAACATCATTTTATTGTATTTGTCATTTACTTTTAGCTTGATGATAAACAGATTGTCATTTTGTCAGCATAGTTTTTTTTCTTCTTCTTGTAAGCCAGAGAAAGACATGCACTATTTTAGTTTGATTGTAATGTTTCAACTAGTTTTGTTCATGATGATTAGTCATCGTCAATGTTGCAGTGCGAACATCCAAATGAAGGTAATCATTTGTGGTTAATTAAGATGGACAGTGCATGTGTAAGTTGCAACAATGTTGATATATATATTTTGATATCAGATAAAAATTTTTATTTCAAATCTTATCGACAGATAGAGGTTTTTAACTGGTTTAAATCAGAGTTATCATAAAACAAGTATAGTCGGGCATGGCCGACCATATGATACCCTTCACCACTGAGTATGTTAAAAATGTGGATTATTTTTATTAACAAAGCATTTAAGTTGTTTACCTTAATTCCGAAATATTTTAGCAATTTGTTGAAAAGTAGTGATTTTCTAAAAGAGGGGTTATATGGGGGCAAGGGTAAATATGGGCCTAGCCTTATACATTTTGGTACATGGCTTTACGTTTACATTAGAGTTATGTATGCTGGATTTCATCGTAATACTAGTGTTTATTAGTGAATTATTGACTTTCAAGTCATTATCTGAAGGGGACTTTGTATGGGGGCTAGGGTCAAATAATGTCCGATAATTACGAAAATCGGTAGTATTATTAAGACGTATATAGAACTAAGTTATCCCGATTTTTGTACATATACTACAATAGTTAACATAATTATGAACTCAAAAGCCCTTTTCGGGGGATAGGGTGGTATGGGGGCTAGGTGAAATAATGGACCAAATTTCAGCAAAATATCTTGAAAATTGCTACCTGTACCTTGCGCTCAAGGTTTACATGGACAGCCAGCCGGATAGACGGACGGTCGGACGGACATGGCTTAATCGACTCTGAAAGTGATTCTGAGTAGATTGGTATACTTTAAGAGGGGAAATTAAGTTGTTTTAGTTTTGATAGAATTACATATTTGTTAGTCGAACTAAATTGATTTGTTGTATGGGATATTAGTCGGGACATTTAGTAGTTATAACAAATAAAACTATAACTTTGTTAACAACGATATAAAGAAGGACACCCCAGTGACATTTTTCAGGGATATAGCGTAGATTATCCCTCAACTGACCTTCAACAATCATTAGTAAAAACATTGATCGCAACACTCCAAAACTGAAACTTAAAATTATCCAAGAATATCGTTCTAGATAATTCGATAACTTATCCTCTTACTACAGCCAGTTGATATAGAAGCTAATAGTTAATGACCACGCAATCGCCTCAAAGGGCAAACAACCAATAGAGAGCTTGAACAGCGAGTTCAGCATGGGCGTGATGCTGATGAGGTTGGCATCTTACCAATGTGTTAGCACCCTAAAGAACTTAGTGGAAAGTATCCCTCCTCCCTAGGACGGCGCTAAGCTGGGACTGGCAAAGAAGAGCGAGCTTCCAACGCTCTTAAAGTCCCCTGTCTACATAAAAGGATGGGGCAGTAAACTGGCTAATGAATGTATACTGCAAATTCTTGGTGGTCAAAATGCTGAGCTGGCCGTGGAAAAATGGAACGTCTTTTACAGGAAAGAAGAACCTGTGGGAACTTTATTTGTAATTGGCATCGACCAGAAAGGACACTAAAAAACCTAAGACCACAGCATCAGTAGCCACTACTGATAACGTTGAGGAGTCAAATCCTAAAAGCGAGGTAGTTACCACTAACTCGATAAAAGAAAGTGCAGCTGCTCTTTCCAAAAATTATTAAAAATTATAAAACCGGCCACGATAAGGACACTAAAACACCTAAGACGGTACCCAAGACATCATTACTGGCAAGTACTGGTAACTTTGAGGAGTCAAATCTTAAAAGCGGGGAGGAAATCACTCACTTGCCCGAAGACAGAAGAGCTTTCCAAAATTGTAAAGGTGTCGATTAAAAAGACTGCTATTCCTATGCCTGATAAGGACACCACAGTGCCATCAATAGAATCCACTGCATTAATAGCCACTTCAGGTTAACCGGAGGAGTCAAATCCAACGAGTGAGGAGATGATCACCCACTCGCTGGAAGACAGTTTAAATGGATGACAATGATTGAGGTTATCCAAATAAATCTCCATCGAAGCGAGACGTCTACCAACGCTCTGATGGCTAAAATTAACACAGGTAAGATACAAATAGCTTTAATCTAGGAACCTTAAACGATTCGCAACAAGATTTCTGGATTAAATCACTTAAACTTCCAACTTTTCTACGCTGATACAGGGTCTTGACCGAGAACATGTTTGAGATATCGTGCCATTTCTGACCTTTTTTGAGATGTTATAACAGCGCCAAGACAACAATTAATAAAATAAACGCTTGACATCTGACATATCTTATTTCTTTTTCAAGATATCTTCAGCTAATGCTTGATACAACAATACTTTTTGAATGATTTAAAAATCTGCTGTAATTACTGAGATATCATCCGTAGAAGTTGACAGACAGACAGACAGACAGACATCGTTAAGTCGAAGCAGAAAGCGATTTTGAGTTGATGGGAACATCCTGACGTAGATGTGGATCAAATGTTTTTGTTCGTCATAAATACTGTTTACAGACTAGAACACTAACCTACCGAAGGCCACCTAACCTACGGGAGGCCACCTAATCTACCGGAGCCCACTATCTGAAATTTACCTAGTCACTTTTTGACCATGACTTTGTATTTTAGAACAGTGAAAATTATGACCGCAATGAAACTTGAGCCAGTTAGGGCATACTACGCTCAACTTAGGACACACTTCGCTCATTTCGGAGTCTGTAGATCTTATTTTATCCTCTCTAAGCTGGATTCAAAATAATTGTCTTTATTACGAAAACTTATTGAAGATGTTAATATGAAATCTAGCTTCCGAAGTCTAGAATCCGAAACCGAAATCAACAACATTGTACAGAAATGTCTTAATTAGCTCCGGGCAGCTGCGCATGGTACATAGTATTCGTCTGGTAAATATCTTTGGTAGCAGAATTTGACAGCTTTATAAACTGTTCCCTTACTATTAAATACATTCATATTCAGCGAGGGAAAACTATGTCATGCAAAGAAGATGGTAGAATGCAGATAAAGGTCAATGGACATTTATAATGATCCCAAACACAAGTAAGTCGGTAGAACGAAAGCAGTCAGTTCCTTACAGACCCCAGAGGATATCAAAGTTGTCTCTCTATAAATTCAAACACGATCACAGTCATACATGATCTTGTGTAGAGTAGGATATTAGACATGACGTAGAGTTAAATGTGGGACTTACAGTTACCCCCGATAACATAATAGATGTTATGCTAACGTCAACATAGCGTTGCACAGTGGGGCAGAATGGAAATTTTTTGGAAATAAATCTGGCATTTCTAAACGGCTGATCCGATCGGGATAAAATTTGGCGTGAGCGTAGCCAAGGAGTATTCGAGTTTAAGTTAAGTAAGATGAACCCTGCAGATGCCCCAGGGACGGCGCTGTGGCGGCTCAAAGTAGGGTACCTACGACATGTAAAATGTTTAAACTCGTGCCATTTTTTTGTTTTTCACCCAAATACAAAGATTTTTATATTTTGTGAAAGCGCTCGACGAGATCTTGAAAAAACATGCTTGGACATACTACTTATCTCTTATAATATCCGAGTTATAGGCATTTAAATATTTAGTGATACAAAATTTACCATACCTTGGTCCGCCTTTTTTTGAATACCGGGCGTAATTTTGGACCAAATGGACTCAATTTTTTCTTGTTAGTTAGACAACAAAATTTCCAATAATATACAAAAAATTTCAGATCAATATCGTTTACAGATCCAAAAATATACGTTTTTTAATTTAAAAATTCAAAAAATTTTAGATTTTTGGCGTTTTTTTGCCAAAAATGTGTCTTAACTCTTTTATTAATAAAATAAATTTTTTATTAAGAACATATAACAATTTTATAGTTTTCTAAAAGGTATCTTTACGCAGAACGCTTTGGCGTAAAAAACTTGTCCTATTTTTTGAAAATGTTGCCACTGCGTCCTTCCGAATATGACCTATTTTTTATCAAAACTTCAACTTTGGGCGACATGTTCTAAAATCCCAAAGCTGGGATCAGAAAACTGAAAGCAGTTTTGGAAACCTCAATATGTTTTCTATTTACTCCAAAAGTATTTTCCCAGCCCTGAAAGAAATGTGGACCCTATGGGCAAAAAAATAAAAAATCCCATTTTTGGGATTTTCATTCCTATTTTTGGGAATTGCGGGATGCCCTTTGACCTTTTCAATTTTTTTTTGCATATTCTTATTTGAAATGACAAATTTAACAAGCGTTGAAAATTTCATTGAGTTTTGTTCATAAATAAAGATTTTGTCATATATTACATATTTGTTTAATTTCTAAAACTATGATTTATATCAACATTTTAATAGGATCGCAGATAGCTACAACAATTTAGTCCATATTTATCCCTTAATATCATTTTTTAGTTAGATATGGAAATTCTCGACCCTTTACAAAAAATTTCAAGCCAATATCTCAATTACATTCTAAAATATGTTCATTTAAACCTGTGTCCTTTAATTTCATCTTTTTCATATTTTAGTATTAAGTATGACAGCACATATTTAAATGTTATATTTACCTATTTTCTATTTGTTTGCTTATCCTTATAATTGAAAGGTCCTATTATGCTTAAATTTTCAAAAATTTATAACTATTTTTTACCTAAATTTTTTCGACAGATCATTTCGTTCTGTTTCGTTTATGATCATGTAGGTAAAAATGTACAGGTAATGATAATTTCGATTCATTCACTAATAAGAAATATCAATGACTGAATTACAGGTTATAGTAATATAGTCCTAAATGTTAATAGGTAGACAACTCGTAATTTTTTACTTTGGAATACCTGTATCGGAAATGACAAGAATTGGTATATAAGTAAACTTCTCAGATTTTAAGTACCATATTTAATAAATCTACAATGAAGATTACATTAAAGTACGAAGAGTTGTGTTCCGTTTTATGGAGTATATCTTCAAAAGGGCCAGAAAGAATTGAAGACATTTCAAATTATATAAAAACTACATATAGTAGAAAAGTAGACAAAACAGGCATATCAAAAATTGAAAACTTTTTAAAACTTTTTGATGTAAAAAGTAAGTCTGTGGATGGAAATCAAAAGAAATTTCGATTAAAATTTTGTAGTTGGATGGAAACTACTACGGAAATCTCAACTTACAACACATCAATAGGAGCGCCTTGCAAGTCATACGAAGACTTATGTTCAAGGTAAAAAAAAGAGGGTCACACAAAAACTTTTTTCAATCTCAAATGAGGAAATTGCTGATACATTTAACGAAATGCTGAAAAAGGAAAACCAACATATGGATGTCGTACATATTGCAACTATTCTTCCTAATGCATCACCAAAACGACTTAAGCGAATTGTGGAAAGTATACCAACTCCAACATCATAATCAAATTTTACTGAAGAGGAAGCAATAGCGCTTATGTTGGAACTGGGTCTCAGTCGAAATAAGTACCAAATATTAAGAAAAGCTCTGCATGAAAAAGGACACAATATATTACCATCATACAAGGCGATCCAGGAAAAAAAAACAAACTATCCTACTAAATCAACAAAAAATAATGAAGAATTGAAAGAACTGAGAGCTGCGGAAAAAAGCAGAATCCAAGAAGAATTTAAAGTTCAGATGGGATTAAACATCGACAAACCACTTTCAAGCTGCGGTAGTACAAATGACGGTAATACGTCGAGAAGGTTTTTTCGTGATTTTGAAATTACTTCAAAAATAACTGGAATCGACAAGGAGTTGCTTCGAAGAGTTAAAACTATTTTAATGGCACTGAATAGTAAACATAAAATTAATGAAAATCGATTTGGGGAATACACATCTGAAATTTCTAAATTACTTGTATCTCTGTATCCATGGAGGGAACTAACACCAACAGTACACAAAGTATTGTGTCATGGTCAAATAATAATTGAATCGAATATTCTTCCACTTGGAGAGTTAACAGAAGAAGCCCAGGAAGCGAGGAATCGAGATTTTAAGCATGTTCAACTATTCAGCTCAAGAAAATGCTCCAGGCAATCACAGAATGAAGATATTTTTAATAGTTTACTTCTATCTTCTGATCCTGTTCTTTCAACTATGCGAAAAAGATGGATTTGTTATGAAACTCTATCATCTCAAAACAAGGAAGATTTAAAGGACTTATATTACCTTCTGGATATGTATACCGATATGACAGATTATTTTATAGAAAATAAGTAGTGTTAGGAATTAACTATATAAGTAGGTTGTAAGAATTAATTGTATTATGTTTAAGATAAACAGTTCAAATAAAAAAAGCTATTATACTAACTGATGATATTGTATTAAATTGTGTTTTATATTTCGGTGGGCGGGAAAGGTAATTTGTGTGGGGTGATTTAAGTGTTGTTGTGCGTGGCTCATAATAAAATTATAATTTTTTTTATTTAATATACAATATTATAATAAAATAATTAACTAAATAATTTTTAAAAATTGTCAAAATATTTTATTCAACACCAAATGTATGTTCTGTCATACTTAATACTAAAATATGAAAAAGATGAAATTAAAGGACACAGGTTTAAATGAACATATTTTTGAATGTAATTGAGATATTGGCTTGAAATTTTTTGTAAAGGGTCGAGAATTTCCATATCTAACTAAAAAATTATATTAAGGGATAAATATGGACTAAATTGTTGTAGCTATCTGCGATCCTATTAAAATGTTGATATAAATCATAGTTTTAGAAATTAAACAAATATGTAATATATGACAAAATCTTTATTTATGAACAAAACTCAATGAAATTTTCAACGCTTGTTAAATTTGTCATTTCAAATAAGAATATGCAAAAAAAATTGAAAAGGTCAAAGGGCATCCCGCAATTCCCAAAAATAGGAATGAAAATCCCAAAAATGGGATTTTTTATTTTTTTGCCCATAGGGTCCACATTTCTTTCAGGGCTGGGAAAATACTTTTGGAGTAAATAGAAAACATATTGAGGTTTCCAAAACTGCTTTCAGTTTTCTGATCCCAGCTTTGGGATTTTAGAACATGTCGCCCAAAGTTGAAGTTTTGATAAAAAATAGGTCATATTCGGAAGGACGCAGTGGCAACATTTTCAAAAAATAGGACAAGTTTTTTACGCCAAAGCGTTCTGCGTAAAGATACCTTTTAGAAAACTATAAAATTGTTATATGTTCTTAATAAAAAATTTATTTTATTAATAAAAGAGTTAAGACACATTTTTGGCAAAAAAACGCCAAAAATCTAAAATTTTTTGAATTTTTAAATTAAAAAACGTATATTTTTGGATCTGTAAACGATATTGATCTGAAATTTTTTGTATATTATTGGAAATTTTGTTGTCTAACTAACAAGAAAAAATTGAGTCCATTTGGTCCAAAATTACGCCCGGTATTCAAAAAAAGGCGGACCAAGGTATGGTAAATTTTGTATCACTAAATTTTTAAATGCCTATAACTCGGATATTATAAGAGATAAGTAGTATGTCCAAGCATGTTTTTTCAAGATCTCATCGAGCGCTTTCACAAAATATAAAAATCTTTGTATTTGGGTGAAAAACAAAAAAATGGCACGAGTTTAAAAATTTTACATGTCGTAGGTACCCTACTTTGAGCCGCCACAGCGCCGTCCCTGGGGCATCTGCAGGGTTCATCTTCAAAACTTAAACTCGAATACTCCTTGGCTACGCTCACGCCAAATTTTATCCCGATCGGATCAGCCGTTTAGAAATGCCAGATTTATTTCCAAAAAATTTCCATTCTGCCCCACTGTGCGTTGGAAATTAAACTTAAACTTTGTATATAATACGAAAGGAAACACTAGCTGTAGTGTTAAATGCTAGTGTTAAAGTATACGCTAACCAGACCTGCAAAGTAATACTTAAGAACAGTTCCGTAGGATTTTGCGATCGACGATTGGATGATAGTTCGATACAGATACGGTTTTTGCGACGGTACTTATTTTAACAGCACTGAATCTTTTAAATCGTCTGCGATGGGCATTAGGGTCTTGGCTTTGGCTTAATACTAAGGCTTGAGACATATTAGGTCTCTCCCTCACATGTCTAGATGTTTCCTAGATGAATTTTCGATCTCATTGTTCTCTGCTCTTTGAATCTTCAATGATTAGGTCTAGCTCTGTTTTTTAGCCGAAACATTCTTTCTTTATAGCTATCGTAATGACGCGAGTTGCATGTCACCACAAAGTAAACATCGGTTCATACTTTCACATGTACAAAAAGTGTGGTCATGAGCAAAATGGCCCGACCAAAACCTGCAGATGGAGACTAGTTTTGCAAGACGTTTTAGGGAAATCAAGCAAGTGAAATTTTAGATACGACTATCTTTAGCACGATCCATAATGTGTACTAGTTTCACAGCTGAACTATCTATGGAGCTTCGTATTGTCCTATGTAGTTTTTCTGCTCGACCAAGATTTCATTTCTTTGTGGGCAGTGTTCGGCATGAACCAGATTGTCCTTTATCTGGAACCTGTTGATCTTTTCTAGAAGTTTTCTACTTGTTGGGCTTTTGTAAATCTTCTATTCTTCTTATTTAGTACGTGGATTCAATTGCTTAACTCTTTGCCATCGATGTACAATAGATATTGGATCTTCTAAGATTTCAACTTTAGTAGGTGTTACTAAACTATCGCCAATAAGAAAGTTGACCCAGAGTCAGGCTATCTAAACAATTAAAACTCTCTGATACTGGGCATACAGGTCTCGAATTTAAACAAGATTCTATCCAAGTACTTTACTGATGGATTACCTGCAATTCTATAGAATTAGTAATTAAAACTTCTAACCCCTGCCTCTCACAACCCATCCATATGAGGAGATATAGATATATATTGGTCCATCGAGCCAGATAGTCTGCAGAATGTTTGCATAGATTCTATTCAAGCTAACAGCTTTGAGAGTTCTTCAAATGTGTATTTTAGTCCTCAAGCAATTCTGCAACTTCTAAGCCTTTCACAACCCTGTCTTATAGGAGAAGTTCTAGTAATATATTGGTCCTTCGAGCCGGATTGATTGCAGAAGATTTACCTAGCACAACACCCCGATTGAAAGCTGATGAATTACCAACAATTCCGAAGAAATGGTAAATAAAACTTCTAACCCCTACCTCCCACAACCCTCCCATATGAGGAGATATAGATACATATTGGTCCATTGAGCTGGATAGTCTGCGGAAAGTTTGCATAGATTCGGATTGATTGCAGAAGATTTACCTAGCACAACACCCCGATTGAAAGCTGATGAATTACCAACAATTCCGAAGAAATGATAAATAAAACTTCTAACCCCTACCTCCCACAACCCTCCCATATGAGGAGATATAGATACATATGTATTGGTCCATCGAGCCAGATAGTCTGCAGAAGGTTTGTATAGATTCTATTCAAGCTAACAGCGTTGAGAGTTCTTCAAATGTGTACTTTAGTCCTCCAGTAATTCTGCAACTTCTAAGCCTCTCACAACCCTGTCTTATAGGAGAAGTTCTAGCAATATATTGGTCCTTCGAGCCGGATTGATTGCGGAAGATTTGCCTAGCACAACACCCCGATTGAAAGCTGATGTATTACCAACAATTCCGATGAATTACCAACAATTCCGAAGAAATGGTAAATAAAACTTCTAACCTGTGCCTCCCTCAACACTCCCATATGAGAAGATATAGATACATATTGGTCCATCGATCCGGATAGTCTGCAGAATGTTTGCATAGATTCTATTCAAGCTAACAGCGTTGAGAGTTCTTTAAATGTGTACATTAGTCCTCAAGCAATTCTGCAACTTCTAAGCCTCTCACAACCCTGTCTTATAGAAGAAGTTCTAGCTATACATTGGTCCTTCGAGCCGAATTGATTGCGAAAGATTTACCTAGCACAACACCCCGATTGAAAGCTGATGAATTACCAACAATTCGGATGAATTACCAACAATTCCGAAGAAACAGCTTTGAGAGTTCTTCAAACATGTACTTAATCCTCAATCAATTCTGCAACTTCTAAGCCTCTCACAACCCTGTCTTATAGGAGAAGTTCTAGCTATACATTGGTCCTTCGAGCCGTATTGATTTCGAAAGATTTGCCTAGCACAACACCCCGATTGAAGGCTGTGTTCCTTCTAATGTTTCGTTTGATTTTGATGTTTATAGGAGAAGTTCTAGCTATACATTGGTCCTTCGAGCCGGATTGATTGCGGAAGTTTTGCCTAGCACAACACCCCGCCTAAAAGCTGTATTCCTTCTAATGTTTCGTTTGATTTTGATGTTTTATTTGAAATCAATTTCTAACAGTTGCTCATAATTTCAGTCTTTGGTATGCGATCGGACAAGACTACAGCACCAATATGTTCAGCATACACTGCAATACAATAGTCTTGGTAAATTTTCCTCTTTTGAATGTTTAATATATTCAAATTTCTGTAGAATTATAGTTGTTTAAATAATATTTTGTTGAATTTTATTATTTAAATTTAACAACATTTGTACTAATAAAACTATTTTGTATTTCAATTACCACTCTAAAGCTAATAAGTGTAAAATAAGCATTAGATGCTACCAAGTACACAATTTTCATAACTAATTTCTAACTTTAAACTAATCTCTAGTAGTTGTAATATAAATTTTCTACTTATTTGAACTTTAAACAATTATGATTATTAATATATTATTATTATTTTTTTCACTTAATAAGCACTATTATGATAATCAGCAAGACATTAAAAAAGATTTATTAGCAGCCATAAAATATAATTAAAATGAGGTTGGGATGTGTATGCTGCCTTTTTATATTATTTTTCAGTTTTTTTCAGTATTAAAAGCACAAATACTGCCATGAAGATGAAGAAAATATAGATACAAGTTCATATTATGAAATATGGTATTTTTATGACTGAAATATAAATTTTAAAAATAAAATATATAAATAACATAAAATCTTGTTTTCATTCTTTTGTGAATTTATTTAATTTACTATAAATTTGTTCATAAATAACAAAAAAAAAAAAATGTGTTTCTTCTACATCTCTTGTCTTGGATTGTCTTCTCCATAATAAACATGAATACTTATTATTTGTAGAAAAAAAGTCATAAAATAGAATTTATTATGACAGTTTTGTGTTCATTCAAAAGAAAACGATTTCTTAAGATTTAAATAAATGGACATTTTTTTTTTGTGTTCTATGAAATTTAACAAATATTATGAAATATGTTCTATATAATGGCGCAGCAGAAGATCACAATTTTCAAAATTCTTTAACACTCAAAGCTTGTTCCCATAAAAATGAATAATTATTGTGTTTAAATTTATATATAAGCAGAAATTTTTTACCACCCGCCTTAAAATCTTATTTTTATAAAATTTTTTAAAAATTTTCTTAGGGATTATTTAGCGATTAACTAAATCTGTTTTACATGTTCTCTAATCAAACATAAAGACCTCTTTTGTAACACTTCAAACGTCCCCCTTTTATAATCACTTTTATTATCTTGAAATTAATAAAAAACCAAAAATATTTGTTATTTAATTATTCCATAAAATTTTTGTTTTAAAAAATGTCTGTCACTTATTTGTTTTTTCTTTCTTAAATAAATATTCTTAATCTTTAGGTCATTAAGTTTAACACAAAACATATAAATTAACAAATTAATTGCCAAAATAAAAATTTCAAAGTTGTTGGAAAAATTTTTTAATAATAAAACAGTTTTTTAGACAACTTAATTAAAATTAAATATGAAAATTATGACTTAAAGTGTTATGTTCACTTGTCCAATGAATTTCCAGAAATTAACATTGATATAAACGTTTAAATGTGCAACTAGACGGCTTTGGAGGGCGCTACGATATTTAGATTTTATATACATAAGAAGTAAGGCAGATATATAGATAAATAGATAGATAGATAGATAGATAGATAGATAGATAGATAGATAGATAGATAGATAGATAGATAGATAGATAGATAGATAGATAGATAGATAGATAGATAGATAGATAGATAGATAGATAGATAGATAGATAGATAGATAGATAGATAGATAGATAGATAGATAGATAGATAGATAGATAGATAGATAGATAGATAGATAGATAGATAGATAGATAGATAGATAGATAGATAGATAGATAGATAGATAGATAGATAGATAGATAGATAGATAGATAGATAGATAGATAGATAGATAGATAGATAGATAGATAGATAGATAGATAGTTAGTAGTAGTTAGTTAGTTAGTTAGTTAGTTAGTTAGTTAGTTAGTTAGTTAGTAGTTAGTTAGTTAGTTAGTTAGTTAGTTAGTTAGTTAGTTAGTTAGTTAGTTAGTTAGTTAGTTAGTTAGTTAGTTAGTTAGTTAGTTAGTTAGTTAGTTAGTTAGTTAGTTAGTTAGTTAGTAGTTAGTTAGTTAGTTAGTTAGTTAGTTAGTTAGTTAGTTAGTTAGTTAGTTAGTTAGTTAGTTAGTAGTTAGTTAGTTAGTTAGTTAGTTAGTTAGTTAGTAGTTAGTTAGTTAGTTAGTTAGTTAGTTAGTTAGTTAGTTAGTTAGTTAGTTAGTTAGTTAGTTAGTTAGTTAGTTAGTTAGTTAGTTAGTTAGTTAGTTAGTTAGTTAGTTAGTAGTTAGTTAGTTAGTTAGTTAGTTAGTTAGTTAGTTAGTTAGTTAGTTAGTTAGTTAGTTAGTTAGTTAGTTAGTTAGTTAGTTAGTTAGTTAGTTAGTTAGTTAGTTAGTTAGTTAGTTAGTTAGTTAGTTAGTTAGTTAGTTAGTTAGTTAGTTAGTTAGTTAGTTAGTTAGTTAGTTAGTTAGTTAGTTAGTTAGTTAGTTAGTTAGTTAGTTAGTTAGTTAGTTAGTTAGTTAGTTAGTTAGTTAGTTAGTAGTTAGTTAGTTAGTTAGTTAGTTAGTTAGTTAGTTAGTTAGTTAGTTAGTAGTTAGTTAGTTAGTTAGTTAGTTAGTTAGTTAGTTAGTTAGTTAGTTAGTTAGTTAGTTAGTTAGTTAGTTAGTTAGTTAGTTAGTTAGTTAGTTAGTTAGTTAGTTAGTTAGTTAGTTAGTTAGTTAGTTAGTTAGTTAGTTAGTTAGTTAGTTAGTAGTTAGTTAGTTAGTTAGTAGTTAGTTAGTTAGTTAGTTAGTTAGTTAGTTAGTTAGTTAGTTAGTTAGTTAGTTAGTTAGTTAGTTAGTTAGTTAGTTAGTTAGTTAGTAGTTAGTTAGTTAGTTAGTTAGTTAGTTAGTTAGTTAGTTAGTTAGTTAGTTAGTTAGTTAGTTAGTTAGTTAGTTAGTTAGTTAGTTAGTTAGTTAGTTAGTTAGTTAGTTAGTTAGTTAGTAGTTAGTTAGTTAGTTAGTTAGTTAGTTAGTTAGTTAGTTAGTTAGTTAGTTAGTAGTTAGTTAGTTAGTTAGTTAGTAGTTAGTTAGTTAGTTAGTTAGTTAGTTAGTTAGTTAGTTAGTTAGTTAGTTAGTTAGTTAGTTAGTTAGTTAGTTAGTAGTTAGTTAGTTAGTAGTTAGTTAGTTAGTAGTTAGTTAGTTAGTTAGTTAGTTAGTTAGTTAGTTAGTTAGTTAGTTAGTTAGTTAGTTAGTTAGTTAGTTAGTTAGTTAGTTAGTTAGTTAGTAGTTAGTTAGTTAGTTAGTTAGTTAGTTAGTTAGTTAGTTAGTAGTTAGTTAGTTAGTTAGTTAGTTAGTTAGTTAGTTAGTTAGTTAGTTAGTTAGTAGTTAGTTAGTTAGTTAGTTAGTTAGTTAGTTAGTAGTTAGTTAGTTAGTTAGTTAGTTAGTTAGTTAGTTAGTTAGTTAGTTAGTTAGTTAGTAGTTAGTTAGTTAGTTAGTTAGTTAGTAGTTAGTTAGTTAGTTAGTTAGTTAGTAGTTAGTAGTTAGTTAGTTAGTTAGTTAGTTAGTTAGTTAGTTAGTTAGTTAGTTAGTTAGTTAGTTAGTAGTTAGTTAGTTAGTTAGTTAGTTAGTTAGTTAGTTAGTTAGTTAGTTAGTCACCTACCCACCGGAGTCGTCGAGGCCACGGAAATAATTCGGAACGATCTATTATTCAACCGCCTGCTGTAGCGTATTTATTACAAGACATACTTATGAAATTCCTCTAATACTTTACATTTCAAAAAAATACAAAAATGAGCTGATAAGAGTCATACAAGCAGATTTGTACTCATAAAAGAACAGATCACTACGAATTTGTAAAACATTTTTGTTTTTGTTAATAATAAGTATGCTGGCATGTCATCATAATAAAAACTCGTCTAAAAACATAAACAAATAAAATGAAATATGTTTGTGTTCTATTTTTTAATTGAAAATCTTAATTTGTGACCATTAAATTAATATTTATGGGCATTTAAAAATCAAATGCTCTTCAAGATGAGTCAAATGTGTCACACTTACGAAATTAAAAAATAACTGATTACAGTTCGTTTTATAGAAACCTAAACCAATGATATTGTCATTCTAATGTGTAATATGTACATTATTAGTGAAAATGTCAAATTTTAGTGTAAATTTTATAATTTAGTGAAAAGTTAAATTTTTAGTGAAAATTTTTAATTTTAGGGAAAATTTTGTAAAATTTCAAATTTTAGTAAAAATTTAAAATTTTAGTAAAAATTTCAAATTTTAGTAAAAATTTCAAATTTTAGTAAAAATTTCAAATTTCAGTAAAAATTTCAAATTTTAGTAAAAATTTCAAATTTTAGTAAAAATTTCAAATTTTAGTAAAAATTTCAAATTTTAGTAAAAATTTCAAATTTTAGTAAAAATTTCAAATTTTAGTAAAAATTTCAAATTTTAGTGAATATTTTGCAAAAATTTGTAATTCCTATTAAATCTTTGTCTCCTAACGGCAAAACACGCAATCGTGAAAACCTTAAAAGTGTAACATATGTGTTCGTGCTCGTGCATAAAAGTTTACTTAAGGCTTCGTAAACTATAAAACAACAACAATCAATTCAACAGCTTTTAATAGGTGGTGCATGAATTTATGAGAATTGCATAGAAGGCTTGATTAGTTTTAATTGATTCTAATAGATAATTTTTTGTGTAGAGTACTTTTCATGATATATTTTTTTGCTGTAGCAATCAGTAAGATATGACATATTATATATCACCGGATAGGTAATTAAATCTAGTTTCTAGAAATGTTGTTATTATTTCTAAGCCTTAAAGATTTAAAGAAATTTTGCAGGGTAAATAAAAATATATATTTTTTTAAAGAAAAGACATTCAGTGTATAGAAAATGAAACTATTGGACTTAAAAAGAATGCTTAAATTTCAATTACAATCTTAGATGTACATCAATAAAACATTCCTTAACAAAGTTTCAACATGCTTCCACAAGGGTTAACATGAGTGT